>NC_045969.1:50357539-50657539 GCF_010909765.2 Amblyraja radiata
GCACCGTGTTATAGGAAAGATGTTGTCAAGTTGCCATGATTTACGAGGATGTTGCCAGGACTAGAGGGTCTGAGCTATAGGCTGGGACTCTATACCTTGGAGCGCAGGGGTGTTAGTATAGAGGTGTATAAAATCATTAGAGGAATAGATCGGGTAGACGCACAGAGTCTCTTGCACAGTATAGATGAATCGAAGACCAGAGGACATAGGTTTAAGCAAAGGGGAAAAGATTTAACAGGAATCTGCGAGTTAACTTTTTCACATGAAGAGTGGTGGGTGAATGGAACAAGCTACCAGAGGAGGTAGTTGAGGCAGGGACTATCCCAATGTTTAAGAAACAGCTAGACGGGTACATGGATAGAGCAGGTTTGGAGGGATATGGACCAAATGCTGGCAAGTGGGACTAGTGCAACTGGGACATGTTGGCCTGTGTGGGCAAGTTGGGCCGAAGGGCCTGTTTCCACACTGTATCACTCTATGACTATGCATTGAGATGAAAATCTTAAGGCAGTTCTGATATGGGACATTCATGAAGGCAAATACAGAGAAATGGGGAGGAGGAATCTGCCTGGTAACGAGTGGATATATGCAAGAGTTATGAGATTTGGGGCCACAATTTGCAAACTTGCAAGATTGGATGGGAAAGGTTAGTCTGTTAAAGAGTGATTTGGCTCCACAGCTGAATCTTAGGATAGAGGCACTGCTGGATCTGTAATAGGAATTGGAGCTGGGGAGAATATAATCAGGAACAATGTTTTTAAGTTAGAAACAGATGATACAAAGGCACCAAGGTAATAACAACACTGAATGGTTTGTAAAAGAAGCAATACATACCAGACGAGGTATCCAGTACAAGGTTAGAGAAAACCAGAGAGAACAGTCTAGCTGAACAAGATAGATCATGGTCATGACCAATTTTTGTTCAGTGAGGTTGATTACAATGTGTGTGGTCTTCTTCTTCTTGCGTAGGGCGTGCGCAGCCTAAAGTTGTAGATCAAGGGTGGACATCCAGGCCAGGACAGCATCAATTACTGGGTGGATGGCTTTGATGCCCCCAGGGAAAAGCCTCAGTGGGCAGTTATTCACGATGTGTGGGATGATCTGGTCTGGAGGTCCGCAGTCGCAAGCAGGGCTGCCTTTCACCCCCCACTTATGCAGGTGATGGGCTGTTCTTGCATGGAGAGTGCAGATTCCGTTCAGGGTTCTCCATTGCCAGCGATGGAGGTCAAAACCCGATGGTTTCACTGTGGGGTCTGTGATGGCCTCTCCGTTGTTGGTGTTGGCATCTTTCCAGGCTCTGCGCCACTCAGTCTTGGAGTCAGAGTCTCCCAAGGATTTAACAGAAGACCAGAAGGGTTTGCGGGACATCAGGCGCATGTTGGGCATATTGTTCAAGTCAGCGTGGATGGGTTAGCCTGACCTTCCCATTCCTGAGATTGCAACCTTCACGCGGTCCACCCTGTTTCGACTAATGTAATCAACCTGACGTGTGTGGTGAATGGACAACACCTTTTGTTGTTGAGGACTTTTATCCTTGGACTACACACCAGCTCCACCCCCCAACAAGAAAAATCAAAGGACGTTGAGCGACCCAAGTAGGGATACATGGCCATGATGATATAGGGCCAAAAAACAGGTGAAACAAAATGGGAGCCGAAAGAATGTAGAAAGAATGTTCAGCTAAAGCTTGAAAATAGGAGCCTGGACCTTGTGTTCAGTTGAACTGGTTTTGTTAAGGTGCAATTTGTCCCCAATCACCCGAAGCAGTGCAAAAGATTGTGGGTGTTAAGTGCAAACTACATCCAACACAAATCACATGTTTACAGTCTTGAGTGCAGCTTTAAAATATTATGCTGCGAGATGTCACCGCCCACACCCCCATATCCATCACCAGTCTGAATTACTTTAATTGTGTTAATTGCGAGGAATTTCTTGAGACTCTTAAATGTATTCCCTTTGGGTGTCTTTTAATATCCATTGAACCTATTTATTTAAAAAAATGTTAAGCAGCTAAATACAATACACAAATGATTCTGTGTGATATTTTATAGTCATTTTCAATTATCTAAAATTGTCCCTCTATATCTGTTGGATCAGACACTAATTAGAGTTTTTTTTTAAATGATAAATAAATGTTTCAACTGCAAGTACATCAACTTAGAGTCTTACAGCATGGAAACAGGCCCTTCGGCCCAACATGTCCATGCCGACCTAGATGTCTCATCTACATTAGATCACCTGCCCGCGCTTGGCCCATTAAATCTTTCCTATCCATGTACCTGTCCAAATTTATTTTAATGTCTGAACATCTTATCTTGCCTAAATATCTCAAGGTATACTCTCTGAAGCATTATTATTTTTAAACTGTTTGACATTAGCACGGTGGTGCAGCGGTAGAGCTGCCTTACAGCACCACAGACCCGGGTTTAATCCTGATACGGGTGTTTTCTGTAAAGAGTTTGTTCGTTCTCCCTGTGACCTGTGTGGGTTTTCTCCGAGATCTTTGGTTTCCTCCAACACTCCAAAGACGTACAGGTTGTCATTTAATTTGTTTGTTGAAATTGTAAATTGTCCTGAGTGTGTGTTGAGTTGTGTTGGTGTGCGAGGAAGTCATTGGTGTAATTTTTTTTTTTTTTTAATATTTTATTTTATTAGAAGTACAGTCATATGGCACCAAAGTGCCTAATATATATTTTCATAATACATTTTATGTACAACTTCTTTTTTTTTTTTTTGTTACACTGAAAAAAGATTAGAATAAGAAAAAGAAGTTAGATAGTAAAGGATAGAAAGATGTGAAATATATAGTGTGTGAAAAAAGAAAACGAGTAAATGAAGAAAGTTGAGAGAGAGAATAGAGAAAAGAAAAGAAAAGAAAAAAAGAGATCATTATTTATAGTCTTGACCAACCCTCGTCCAGTCCTGAAACAGTTATTTTTTACAATTGTGTTGCACCATATGATTCCAAAAAAACGACGAATGGAGACCAACTCGTTATGAATTGGTCTGATTTATCCATTAGGAGGAATCGCATTTCCTCAAGATGAGCGGTGTCCAACATACTTGCAATCCACATTTTAAGCGTTGGTATTGATGTACCCTTCCAAAATTTAAGAATTAATTTTTTTGCTATTATTAAACCATAGTTAAGGAATAGATTTTGAGATGTGTTCAATTTATTCCCATCTTCCATTACGCCAAATATCATCATTTCAGTATTAGGTTCCATTCTTGTCTTGAATAATTTTGTAAATATTTCAAAAATATCATTCCAAAATCTATAAAGTTTTATGCAGGAGACTAAGGAGTGTGTTATAGTTGCCTTTTGGGCTAGACATTTATCACAAGTGGCGGATATATTTGGATAAAATTTGTTCAATCTTGTTTTTGAATAATATAATCTATGTACAATTTTAAATTGAATTAAATTATGTCTTACATTAATTGAACATTTGTGAATATATATCAGGTATTTTTCCCATTTAACCTTCGTAATTTTTATCATTAGTTCCTGTTCCCACTCTTCTCTAAGTACCTCTGTCGATGGTAGGTCTATATTTAGAATACTATTATATAAATATGATATTAAGTTTGTTCGTTCTCCCTGTGACCTGTGTGGGTTTTCTCCGAGATCTTTGGTTTCCTCCAACACTCCAAAGACGTACCGGTTGTCATTTAATTTGTTTGTTGAAATTGTAAATTGTCCTGAGTGTGTGTTGAGTTGTGTTGGTGTGCGAGGAAGTCATTGGTGTAATTGACTTGGTATAAATGCAAACACTGTCCCCTGTGTGTATTGGGTAGTGTTAATGTGTGGGGATCGCTGGTCGGTGTGGACACGGTGGGCCGAGGGGCCCGTTTCCGAGCTGTATCTCTAAACTAAACTGGAAGACAGTTAACCAAAAATATCAAAGATGTAAACAATTTGCCAATACATTGATTATGGAGCCCACTCCCACTTTAAGTAGTTGAGATGGTCAGTATAAATGAGCTGGATTGTGCTGGACTATAATAGGAAGCTGTTGTACAGTCACACGCTGGTCTAGCTGTGAAGTGCCCACCATACTGCCTCTTCACATGCTGGTATCCAGCAACATGGGTCCTGACAGAGACAAGACCTAAGGTGATGGAACGCCGGGAAGCCAACACTAACCACGGGCAAAACTGGGGACGGAGCTGTATGTAATTGTAGCTGCTTTAAACATTCTCAGACATTTGGAGACACTTAAGAGCTAATAAAACTAATGTAACTAATTTAAAAAACATTAACTCAAAGATTAATGTTACACAAAAATCTAAATAATATAAAAATTAAACTGCATTTATTTTTCTTGGATGACTTGTTTGCCTTCCCCTTTGCCTGCTAATACTAAGCGGTACAGTCTCAATATAAATCAATGGGCTTTTCGATCCTGCCCCAGACCCGATTTGATCTGAGACCCAATTGTGTAGCGATGTTCGAGGGAAACACAACACGATTTGGTTCCATTCAGGGGACTCCGGTAGCAAAAGGAACCAACAAATTTGGCATTACAAAACGACCAGTAAATTCCAGACTCCCACATTTGACAGTGATGCAAGAACTCCAGGAGTTATGGCTGTTTAAGTAGCTGAACTCTGGAGGTTCTGATAGAAATTGCAAGCAAAAGGTCTTTGGGTGAAAGTCTGAATGAGAAATAAATGGAAAGGTATGATGCTTGATGGAGAATATATGACTTTGCAAATGTATTGAGACACAACATGTGTGTTTGGCATACAGATAGTGTATTTGTCAGGCAGGACACTTAAACAATTTATATGTTGAGTCTGCACACAGATTGAATGCCTGTACCATTGTTAAGTTATTATAAAGTAGACACATTACATATCTGTCTGATGCACTCAGGATCCCAGTATGAACGCGCACATAGACATCAAGCAAAAGGTAATGTGTAGTGTAGGAAGGAACTGCAGGTGCTGGTTTACACTGAAGATCGCCTACAAAGACACTGAGTAACTCACGGGACAGGCAGCAATTCCGTTTGAAGCAGTAAGGAAAGGGTGACGTTTAGGTGTCACTGCTCTTCCTCATACTGAAGGGTCTGTGAATCAAAAGGTAATGTCTTTTATTTGTGGAAGAGAAATGTTTTCTCTTCATGGGGCATCAAAGGACGGAGAAGCCAAAGGGAAGAAGTGAAGCCATGATACCGATGGAAACAAGGCCGAGCAATACGAAAAACTACGCCGGTGTGCAACATCCCGAATACAACACCAACACCGAGGCCCGCTCCTCTCTCGAGATCCTCTAGACCCTTTGTACCGCTCCTAGAGTCCACTCTCGTCCGCCCTCTATACCCTCTCTACCTCCGCTCTACCCTCTCCACCTCCCTCCCCCTCCCCCTCCCCTCTCCTCTCCGCCACCCCCCTCCCCCCCCCCATACCCCATCATGTCCGTTATTTGGTTTTTCGGCATCGCACCCATTCGGTTCTTTAGCTTTTTGAAGTCACGTCCATTCGGTTATTTGGCTTTTCGGTGTTGCGCCTGTTCGGTTATTTGGATTTTCGGCGTCGTGTCCATTCGCTTCCACTTCTTCGCTTTGGCTTCTCGCCCTTCGACGCCCAGTCCGGGTACCAGACAATTCACATAATTAGAACTGGCTTATTATTTTTGGTGAACCAATCAAATAATTTATATTAGTTTAGTTTTAGTTGAGAGATACAGCACGGAAACAGGCCCTTCCGCCCACCGGTTCCACACCGGTTCCACGCCGACCAGCGATCCCCGCACATTAACACTATCCTACACCCATTAGGAACAATTTTTACATTTACCAAGCCAATTAACCTACAAACCTGTACGTCTTTGGAATGTGGGAGGAAATCGAAGATCTCGGAGAAAACCCACGCAGGTCTCGGGGAGAACGTGCAAACTCCGTACAGACAGCAACCGTAATCGGGATTGAACCCAGGTCTCTGGCACTGCATTCTCTGTAAGGCAGTAACTCTACCGCTGCGCCACCGTGATTGCCCTTTTAGAGTCTTCTAAATCTCTGCAGGAGTTTGTGTTTGGTTCTGTTTGCTACTGAATTCGTATTTTCTACTTTGTATTGGTGCAAACTCAGACATGACCACATGATTATATAATTCAAAATCTAGACATGGTTCCTATGTACCGCCAATTATTTGATCGAATTGATTATCAATTTCACCCAAGTATTAGTAATTAAACTTTTAGATGCTGCCTTCCACCTGTGTGGGTCCAACTTGTTTCGGTGGGTCAAGAACAATAATGGAGCTAACTGAGCTTGAATAAGCAATTTTGCTGAATAGTTTCATGATGATATATTTGATTCAGCTGCTTTCCTCATCTAGTAGCCAAATGTGGTTGTTCAAAGGTATCATTATTTCTCTGCACCCTGTGGTGATGTACAGTTTTGAATGTTCCTGCAGCACTTGTTCCATGAGAATATTTTTAATTATTATGACTGCTCAACATGAAGGTGGATGATATGAAGAGAAAACAGTATGGTTTACACTATTCTGTTTCATGAAAGTTGCAAACAGAGGAACTTGAAGCAAAGTGCCATTGACAGAAACAAGACCTGCAGGTGAACCATGACATGCACACGGTGACTTCTGCTGGTCCATAGTCAATTCAGTAGAGATATTGGACTTCATGTTCTTCTCTCAGAGTGGCTATCGATCAGCAACAAGAAATTGTTCTTTCCATTTTCATTAAGGTCTTCATGTATTCTATAAGTAGCTCTGGTAGGCTATGAATAGGTCTATAAACAGGTTTGGGGTCGTTTGTTTCGACAATTAAACCAAATGCTTCATGGAGTCAGATAGCACAGAAACAGGACCCTTGGCCCAACTGGTCAATGTCGACCAGGTTTATTACTGAGCTAGTCCCATTTGCCTGTGTTTGTCACAGATCCCTCTAAGCATTTCCTATCCATGTACCTGTGTAAATGTCAATTAAATGTCACCATTGTATCGTCCCCTACTGTTTCCTCTGGCAGCTTGTTCCATGTACGCACCATCTCCCAGTGAAGAATTTACCCTTCAGCTCTTTTTAAAATCTTTCCCCTCTCACTTAAAACTGTGCTCTCTAGTTCTGGACTCCTCTAGCCTGGGAAAATGACTGTGGCCATTCACTGCATCTATGCCTCTCGTGATTTTGTATACCTCTATATGGTTGCGCCTCAGCCTCCTGCACTCCAAGAAAATAAGTCCCATCCTATCCGGCCTCTCCCAAAATTCAAACCCTCTAACCTTGCCAGCAAAATGGTGGATTCTTTGCAGTCTTTCCGGTTTACTTGTTTGCCAATAATTCAACGCCATTCTGTAAAAGGCCAAACAGATAAAGCTTTTTGCCAAAGCTTTCATGATGACTATCATAACAAGTACCATTTCAAATTTCTGTGCAAATATTTTCCGTGCGAATCCTAAACATTATGACCTCGCATGATGCACTTCATCTCACAAAACAACTCAGTGGAACGGCAATTTCAATTTCTCAAATGCCTAAATGCTAGATTAGTCGACTGGGGATTTAGACTCAGTGGACGCTTTTTGCGAGATGGTGGAAAGGTCACGTCAAAATGTATCAGCACACACCTGGAAACTCTGTTTTCAGGTTACATTTTTAAGGGGTTGAATGCAAGTGAGAAATGGGAGTGATCCACAAACTGCTCCTTGCAGATCAGGGCAGCAAACCCATTGTTCATGACTTGCCCCCTTCTCCTGTGCGGCTACGAGAGGAACGAGGGAAGTGGAAATCTTGCCAGCCGGAGTAGAGTGGATGCGGAAAGGATGTTTCCACTGATGGGAGAGTTCAGAACCAGAGGCCATAGCTTCTGAATTAAAGGGCGCTCTTTTAGAAAGGAGGTGAGGAGGAACATCTTTAATCAGAGGGTAGTTCATCTGTGAAACTCATTAACGACAGAGGGCTGTGGAGCCAAGACAGTGGATATTTTTAAGAGACAAATTCTTGATTAGAACAAGTGTCAAGGATTATGGGGAGAAGGCAGTAAAATGGGATTAGGAGGCAGAGATCAGACATGATTGAATAGCGGCGTAGACCCGATGGGCCGAATGGCCTAATTCTACTCCTATAACGTGAACTTGTGAGTAGTGATGGACATTATAGAACTTGAATGCTCTACCAGTTATTCAATATGTTTCCTAGCAACAGTCAGGGTTATGGAATAAGCAACAAGGAAGGATAATTGAAGGAGAAGCACCAATTTTTTCAATTCTAGAAGGAGGCAAAAAAATATATATTCCAATAGCCACAACCTGCAAGGAGCAGCTTGTGGACCACTCCCACAACCATGTTTACAGTGTGCAGGTGGATAGGATGGGTTGATGCAATGGATTATCAACTATGTCGAAGGCTTCACACAGACTGAGAAGGATGAGGAGGGCTGGATTATCTTTGTCACAATTACATACATGGTCATTGATCACTGTTCATAACTGCTGTTACAATGACAATTAATCAGCTGCCTCATCTATAATCATCTTGTTTCAGCCACAATTATTTTTCATGCTTTTTAAGATGATGTATACTCAATAGAAAAATAGGCAAGCTATTTCCCAGATTGTATGTGAATCTTATGATGGACACTAACACATTAAAGGGCCTGTCCCGCTGCGGGGACCTGATATGCGAGTTTAGAAGAGTTTAGGGGAGTGTCATGGTCTTGTTGTGTCGCTGAAGTAGAACACCTCCTACGACCTCCTTCGACTATGTAGAGAACCTCCTACGAATATGTAGAAGACCACCTTCGATCTCCTTCAACCTCCTTCAAATATGTTGAAGACTACCACAACCATGTTTACAGTTGTTTACATGTTTAAAGCTGTTTCTCCTTTGATTGTGGACCCAGCTCAGTCCAGAGATCTGTGGTTTCGGGCAGGTGCTGTTTGTGCTGCTGATCTTTGGCTTCTCCTGGCCTGTCTGCAGGAAAACAAGTAGAGGTGCTGTCGCCGAGGGAGGACGGACGGAGCCGCGGCTCGAGAGACTCGAGAGACTAACAGAGACTAACAGAGGCAAAGAGGTTTGCCACGCACTGTAGATATAAAACAGAGGCAAAGAGGTTGGCAAAGAGGTTTGCCACGCACTGTAGATATAAAACAGAGGCAAAGAGGTTGGCAAAGAGGTTTGCCACGCACTGTAGATATAAAACAGAGGCAAAGAGGTTTGCCACGCACTGCAAGGGAGCAGTGGACCAGACAGGAAGAGCGGACGGAATTACCACTAGACAGCCAAACCAGTAGGTAATTTACGGCTGGGGTGAGTACTTTCCCATTTATAGGAGGTAGGATTATATAAATAAGGGGTGTATCAATACAGTAGGGGATTCTTAAATAGGACCAGTTAATTATTTATATAAGATGGGCGGTCAGGAGATGTGCCAATACTGCGAGATGTGGGAATTTGTCGACACCATTGATGTAGAAGATCCCTACAGCTGCAGTAAGTGTTTGAGGCTAGAGGAACTCCAGCTCCGCATTGATGAGCTGGAGACCCAACTTCATACGCTGCGGTACATCAGGGAGGGGGAGTATTACCTGGATGTTTTGTGCCAGGGGATGGTCACACCGACCAGTTTAACTAATTCAGTAGGCAGTGAGCAAGGAAAGGAAGGTGTGGCCATAAGCGAGGCAGGTAGGGGGAACCAGGAGGAGATGCGGCAGGAGCCACAGCCCTTGTCCCTGACGAGCATGACCGAGGCTCTTACTCAATGTAAGGACGGGATCAGGGGCTGTGGGAGGGATGAGCAACCTGGCTGCAGCACCGTGGATCAGGGGGCCATTCAAGAGGGGTGAGTTAGAAGAAATGCCGTAGTGATAGGGGATAGTATTAGTCGGGGGGTAGATAAGGTTCTCTGCGGCCAGCAGAACATGTCCCGAAGGCTGTGTTGCCTACCCGGTGCTAGGGTTAAGGATATCTCTGCGATGCTGGAGAGAAATTTGCAGTGGGAGGGGGAGGATCCAGTGGTCGTGGTCCATGTGGGGACCAATGACATAGGAAGGACGAGGAAGGAGGATCTGCTGAAGGAGTTTGAGCAGTTAGGGAATAAATTAAAAAGCAGAACCTCGAGGGTACTGATCTCCGGATTGCTACCTGAGCCACGGGCCAAATCGGCGAGGGTACGTAAAATTAAAAAGCTGAATGCGTGGCTCAAAGACTGGTGTGGGAATAATGGGTTTGGTTTCTTGGGCCACTGGCACCAGTACTGGGACAGGGGGGATCTGTTCTGTAAGGACGGACTTCACCTGAACGGTGCTGGGACTGGGGTCCTGGCAAATCATATAACTAGGGCAGTAGAGAGGTCTTTAAACTAAGTAGCGGGGGGGAGGTATCAAGGGGGGTAATAACGGCAGGGGTAGAGGAAATAGAGCAGGGTATCAGTGGGGAAGCGGAAAGTCAAAATGTGACAGGAGACATAATGGGTGAAGATAAAGCTCTAGATGTAAAAGGGGCAAAAACGGAAAGGAAGGGTAGTAAAAATCATCTGAAAGTGCTTTATCTAAATGCACGGAGTATTCGTAATAAGATAAATGAATTAACGGTGCAATTAAGTATATATAGTTATGATATCGTGGCCATTACAGAGACATGGCTGCAAGGGGATCAGGACTGGGAGTTAAATATAGAGGGGTACTCGACAATTAGGAAAGATAGACAGGAAAGAAAGGGAGGAGGGGTGGCCCTTTTAATAAGGGAGGGAATAACGGCAATAGAGAGGAAGGATATTGCGTTGAAGGATCAGGATAGTGAAACAGCTTGGGTACAGATAGAGAATAACAAGGGGAAAAAAACACTAGTGGGTGTAATTTATAGACCTCCAAATAGCTGTGACGCTGTTAGTCAGAACATAAATCTGCAAATAGTTGACGCATGTAAAAAGGGAACTGCTGTAATCATGGGGGACTTCAATTTTCATATTAATTGGGCAAACCAAACTGGGCAGGGTAGACTAGAGGAAGAATTTATAGAATGTATTAGAGACGGGTTCCTAGAACAGTATGTCACAGAACCGACAAGGGGGGAGGCAATCTTGGATCTGGTCCTGTGTAATGAAGCAGGATTAATTAAAAATGTCATAGTTAGGGACTCGTTGGGAACAAGTGACCACAATATGGTCGAATTCCATATTCAAATAGAAGGGGAGCAGGTTGAAACTCAGGCTAGGGTGCTTAGTCTAAATAAGGGGGATTATGAAGGTATGAGGACTGAGCTGATCAAAGTTGACTGGGATAGCAGACTCAAGAATAAGACGGTACATGAGCAGTGGTGTACGTTTAAGGGTCTACTGTATAACCTTCAAGAAAAATTTATTCCTATGAAGAAAAAAAGGGGTAAGGGTAAGAACAGTCAGCCATGGCTCAGTAAAACTATAAAGGATAGTATTCGGCTGAAGGCAATGGCATATAAGGTAGCCAGAGATAGTGGGAGGGTAGAGGATTGGGAAGCATTTAAAGGTCAGCAAAAAATAACTAAGAGATTAATTAAGACGGGGAAAATAGACTATGAAAGGAATTTAGCAAACAACATAAAAACTAATAGTAAGAGTTTTTATAGCTATATAAAAAGAAAAAGGGTGGCTAAGGTGAACGTTGGTCCATTGGAGGGTGAGACTGGAGAGTTGTTGGTGGGGAACATGGAAATGGCAAAGGCATTAAACGAGTATTTTGTATCAGTCTTCACCATAGAAGACACAAAAAATATTCCAACGTTGGATAAACAGGGGGCGGTAGGAATGGAGGAGCTAAATACTATTAAGATCACCAAGGAGGTGGTATTAGGGAAATTAATGAGACTGAAGGAGGATAAATCCCCTGGGCCTGATGGATTACATCCAAGGGTCTTGAGGGAGATAGCGGTGGGGATTGTGGATGCATTGGTGATAATTTTCCAAAACTCCCTGGAGGCAGGAACGGTCCCAGTGGATTGGAAAATGGCCAATGTAACACCTATATTTAAAAAAGGAAGTAAACAGAAAGCGGGTAACTATAGACCGGTTAGTCTAACATCGGTGGTGGGTAAAATGTTAGAGACAATTATTAAAGAAACACTAACGGGGCACTTGGATAAACATGACTTCATCGGACAGAACCAGCATGGTTTTGTGAAGGGGAAGTCCTGTTTAACGAATTTGCTCGAATTCTTTGAGGAAGTAACAACCCGGGTGGATAAAGGGGAACCGGTGGATGTGGTATACTTGGACTTCCAAAAGGCTTTTGACAAGGTGCCACATAAGAGACTATTGCTAAAAATAAAAAATTATGGAATTGGGGGTAATATATTAGCATGGGTAGAGGATTGGCTAACAAATAGGAAGCAGAGAGTGGGGATAAATGGTTCATACTCGGGATGGCAACCGGTAACTAGCGGGGTTCCGCAAGGGTCGGTGCTGGGACCCCAGTTGTTCACAATTTATATAAATGATTTGGAGGAGGGAACCAAGTGTAATATATCAAAATTTGCGGACGATACAAAAATGGGAGGAAAAGTAGGGGATGAGGAGGATAGGAAGAGTCTGCAAAAGGATATAGATAAGCTAGGTGAGTGGGCAACAACTTGGCAGATGAAGTTTAATACTAATAAATGTGAAGTCATTCACTTTGGGAAAAAAAATGATAGGGCAAGTTATTTTCTAAATGAGGAGGAGCTGCGTTGTAATGCAACGCAAAGGGATCTAGGGGTATTAGTACATGAATCACTAAAAGTTAGTATGCAGGTGCAGCAAGCAATCAGGAAGGCCAATGGAGTTTTGGCCTTTATTGCTAGGGGGATTGAGTATAAAAACACGGAGGTCTTGCTGCAGCTGTACACAGTATTAGTGAGACCACATTTGGAATACTGTGTACAGTTCTGGGGTCCATACTTAAGAAAGGATGTACTAGCCCTGGAGGCAGTGCAGCGAAGGTTTACAAGATTAATTCCTGCAATGAGGGGATTGACATATGAGGAAAGGTTAAGTAGGCTGGAACTCTACTCTTTGGAGTTTAGAAGAATGAGAGGCGATCTCATTGAAACATATAAGATCGTGAGGGGCCTTGATCGGGTGGATGCACCGAGGATGTTCCCAATGATCGGGGAAACTAGAACTAGGGGACATAGTTGCAGAATAAGGGGGGGCTCTTTTAAAACTGAGATGAGGAAGAACTTCTTCACCCAGAGGGTGGTTAATTTATGGAATTCACTGCCCCAGGGAGCAGTGGAAGCAGAAACTTTAAATATATTTAAGACTAAAATAGATGGTTTTTTAGCTGCCAAGGGGATAAGGGGCTACGGGGAGAGGGCAGGGATATGGACCTAGGTATGGTTAGTATAGTAAGACCTGAGTGATCTCCTGGACAAGTGTCGATCGCCTAGATTGGGGTCGGAGAGGAATTTCCCGGATTTTTTTCCCGAATTGGACCTGGGTTTTTATCCGGTTTTTTGCCTCCCCCAGGAGATCACGAGGTTTTTGGGGTGGAGAGGGGTGATAGCGGTATAAAGGGGAGGGTAGTGTCTTGTGTTCTTTGTCTTGTGTCTACTGTTTGTGGGTAAGTGTGTCTGTTTAGTGTTCAGCCATGAGCGAATGGCGGTGCGGGCTCGACGGACCTGGTGGTCTACTCTCGCACCTACTTTCTATGTTTCTATGTTTCTACCTTCAACTAGCTTCGGGAAAATTGGACACCGAATAGTTTTTTCCATGCCGACCAATTTTTACTCGCGGACGATATTCATCATGCTAAAAAATATCCTCGACCAAACTGAGGCCTCGAGTATGCAGGAACATCTCTCGAGCATGAAGGAGAGTTACATAGACCTCTTAGGACCACGTGTTGACCATGATACGAGTTTGAGTCGAGCGCAAACTCTTCTAAACACGCAAATTATGTCCCCGCAGTGAGACAGGCCCTTAAAAGTGTGTCAACGATCCCACCCCCCCCCCCCCATTTTTTGTAATCCAGATTTTAAAACCCGATGAAATCTCCGCTTTCAGCGAGACAGTGGGGGTGGGACTGATGATCAAGGGCGCCGATTGGACGAGAGAGACGTCGGTCAGCAGGCAATGGGGGTGGGACTGAGGATAGAGCGCGGTGATTGGAGGAGGGAGACGTCCTGGTGGGAACGACGGTCCAGGTTTACTGCAAAGATTGTCCGCTCTAGGATCTTTGGTTTACAGCCAGCGTGGAGAAGCAGCGTTAGCTCCACGGCTCTGGACTGGTGTCCCATCAGTCCAGGCAGGGCTGTAGGTTAACCGACGAGACAGGCAGAGTTGAGCTGGATTTGGCGCTGCTTATCCGCGCTGGCCGTAAGCCTGGGCCGTCGTTCCCGTCATTACCGTCCATAGGGCTCACGGCTGAAGCCTCCGAAGCCCTGTGTGTGTGTGTGTGTGTGTGTGTGTGTGTGTGTGTGTGTGTGTGTGTGTGTGTGTGTGTGTGTGTGTGTGTGTGTGTGTGTGTGTGTGTGCGTGCGTGTTGTCCCCTCGGCCCCCCCCCCCCCCATGTTTTGATAGCGATTTCCGTGCTTGATGCCAGCCACATGCATGAGAAGTTGTAGCTTTATTTTCTAATGCAACATTTTATATACATGTTAATAACTTTGACAAGATCACCGCAAATAATATTTCCAAATTTTCAAACAGTGTAAAAAAGATTGTGGACCTAACAACTACGCACAACCAAATCCTGAGGGATTTTCAGTTTCAAGGTGACAAGGGTCAATAAGGCAGAACTTATTCAATGAGAAGGAGTGTCATGCAACTGGTGTGACAACAAGAAAGAGTTTAAAAGGAGTATATGTGAAACGGAACTGCCATAGTGTGATCGGGTCTGATCTGGGGACTGTGAAGCTATCAGTGTGATTCTAAACTGCAGTAAATAAAGGAAAACCAGATGCTAAATGGCTTTGCCAAGGAGGCAGCATGCAAAACAAATATGGTTGTATTGTTGCTTTGGCCTCTTGCCATCTGGACCACAAAGTGCCGCTTACTTACTCCATATCCAGTCTCCATATAGGAGCTCTGACAAGCTATGAGAATAGGCAATAACAGTATTGTGGCATGAAGGGCGAGAATGAAATTGGACATGCTTTTCTTAAAAAGGAGGAATTTGTGAGAAGGCCTAATTTTAAATTCTCCTTGGGAGGAATTACATTCTTTCATGGTACTGCAAAGGATTCAATTCCTGTGGGATACAAATTCAAATGAGATAGTCTGAACCATTGCTTCTCCTGAATCTCGCTAGTCAGATTTGTGGAGTGTTTTTTTATTTGGGAGGGGAATTAAAATGAAAATAAATAAATATTTCAGTAACCATTCGTAAATAGTCATAAATAAATATCATACCGATCTTTGATGTGACTGCGCAGTGGAATTGGAATATTTGTATAATGTTTATTTAAAAAATATGTACATGTATTATCACAGGTGAGTCAGAATCCTCCTCCGCTGTGCAGTCCTTTGTGCTGCAAACAAGAATAGGTTTAGCTGGATCTCTCTCAGGGACTGTACAGCAAGGAGGTACAATGCTGTTCTCCAAATTAAAAACGTTTAAAAAAAAATGATTGCTGGGGGAAGGGTCACTACTGAGTCCATAAATCTCTTCTATATCCTGCAGCTGCGCTCTCACTCCCCATCCCCCCACTCGTAACAAGTCCCCCTTGTTCTCACCTTCCATCCTATCAGCCTTCACATACAACAGATTATCCTCCAACATTTTCTCCACCTCCAACGGGATCCCACCACTGGCCACATCTTCCCATCTCCTCCCCTTTCGGCTTTCCGCAGAGACTGCTCCCTCCGTAACTCCCTGGTCAATTCGTCATTTCCCACTGAAACCACCCCCTCCCCTGGTACTTTTCCTTGCAACCGCAGGAAATGCTACACTTGTCATTTTACCTCCCCCCTTGACTCCATCCGAGGATCCAAGCAGTTTTCCAGGTGAGGCAGAGGTTCACCTGCACCTCATCCAACCTCACCTATTGCATCCGCTGTTCTAGGTGTCAACTAGTCTACATCGGTGAGACCAAGTCTGACCAGTCTTACTGTCTCTGACTACATTTTATCTCTGTTGCTTCTTTGTTACCTTCTCCCAACTAACAATGACCCATTCTACATTTTCCTTGATTTCCCATTCCCTTTGTCCTGTTTTCACACCTTTCACTTCCTTATCTGTACACTTCCTTATCTATGTACCTCCCACTCCCCTGACATCAGTTTGAAGAAGGGTCTCATCCCGAAACATCGCCCAGTCCTTCTCTCCACAGATGCTGCCTGTCCTGCTGAGTTACTCCAGCATTTTGTGTCTATCTTTGATTTAAACCAGCATCTGCAGTTCCTTCCTACACATTGCTGTTTCTTCATTGGCAATCCTTTGGGAATGGAGGATAATCTGCCTCTGTGGTGAATGATGAGGCCAACATAGGAATCACAGATGAAGTACGAAGTGCTTGACAGGATGGGCAGATGGGAAGTTGATGCGCATTGTTCACTTGCCATTTACGCTGGGCTTCAGTGTGTTCCCGGTACATGTCCTCGGGGATCTCAGCATTCCTTGTTCCAATGCTCCTTCTCCACATTGAGTGGTCATGGTCCCAGGAGTTTGGCGGGATGTTGCATTTTGTCAAGGAGGCTTTATTCAGATCCTTGAATCCTTTCTTGTGTCTGCCTGGTAATCTTGTGACAGAGTTTGGAATAGAGAGCATGGTTTATTCAGAGAAGCTGCTCTGGTCTACAATCCTTTAAACATCCATCACACGGTTTGCATCCTGAAGAATGGGCTTCAGTTTGAGATATTTTCTCTCATACTTGATCACATGCATGATAAGGACTGGTGTGAACCGTGTCTTCTGATGTGTATGTGATGTCCACCAGTAATGTCTAAATGGATATCAATAAATACAACCCAGCAGCATGAATATTGATTCCTCTAATTTCAAGTAACCCTTGCTTTCCCTCTCCCCCACCTTCGTTCTCCAACTAGTTTCACTGTCCTCCTGTTTAATTTTACTGCTTGTGTGCCTCGTTGTCACCTTCCCCTCAGCCAACAATGAACCATTCTACATTTCCTTATCATCGTCTGCTTTGATCTGGCGTTTTCACACCTTGTCTTTCCATATCTCTAGTCACCCTCTCCCCTGACTCTCAGTCTGAAGATGGGAGTCGACCCGAAACGTCACCCATTCCTTCTCTCCAGAGATGTTGCCTGTCCCACTGAGTTACTCCAGCATTATGTGTCTATATTTAAATGGATCTCTGATCAAGCCCATTGTGGATTCTCCCATTGTCATTTGTCATATTCTAAGGATACAAACATTGAAGTTTCAAGATTAATGTAGATTTTTGGATATTGCCTCACAAAACGACACAAAGCTGAGTGGCAGTGTGAACTGTGAGGAGGATGCTATGAGAATGCAGGGTGACTTGGACAGGTTGGGGGAGTGGGCAGATGCATGGCAGATGAAGTTTAATGCAGATAAATGTGAGGTTATCCACTTTGGTAGCAAAAACAGGAAGGCAGGTTACTATCTAAATGGCGTCAAGTTGAGAAAAGGGGAAGTACAACAGGATCTGGGGGTCCTTGTACACCAGTCTATGAAAGTAAGCCTGCAGGTACAGCAGGCAGTGAAGGAAGCAAATGGCATGTTGGCCTTTATAACAAGAGGAATCAAATATAGGAGCAAAGAGGTCCTTCTGGAGTTGTACAGAGCCCTAGTGAGACCACACCTGGAGTATTGTGTGCAGTTTTGGTCCCCTAATTTGAGGAAGGACATTCTTGCTATTGAGAGAGTGCAGCGTATGTTTACAAGGTTAATTCCCGGGATGGCGGGACTTTCATATGCTGAGAGAATGGATCAGCTGGGCTTGTACACTCTGGAGTTTAGAAGGATGAGAGGGGATCTCATTGAAACATATAAGATTGTTGAGCGTTTGGACTCGCTAGAGACAGGAAACATGTTACCGATGTTGGGGGAGTCCAGAACCAGGGGCCACAGATTAAGAATAAGGAGTAAGCCATTTAGAACGGAGATGAG
Organism: Amblyraja radiata; assembly: GCF_010909765.2. NCBI lineage: Eukaryota > Metazoa > Chordata > Chondrichthyes > Rajiformes > Rajidae > Amblyraja > Amblyraja radiata. The sequence continues at coordinate 50,375,559 of NC_045969.1, forward strand.
GAAACAAGTTTTCTCACAGAGAGTGGTGAGTGTGGAATTCTCTGCCTCAGAGGGCGGTGGAGGCAGGTTCTCTGGATGCTTTCAAGAGAGAGCTGGATAGGTCTCTTAAAGATAGCGGAGTCAGGGAAATGGGGAGAAGGCAGGAATGGGGTACTGATTGGGGATGATCAGCCATGATCACATTGTATGGCGGTGCTGGCTCGAAGGGCCGAATGGCCCACTCCTGCACCTTTTGTCTATTCTCTATAAAATAGTGGAAACTTAATGTCTGATGTCACTTGTTCATTAATGTCTCACTGAAACGTGGCTGTTTTGCCAAACCTTGTCATTGTCTGACACTGACAGCTGTATCCAGCCCTGGGATCAGTTTCACATCCTCTTGTGCAATATTTAGGTAAAACTAGCAGAAAGACAGTGGAACAAACTGTCCTTCTCAAATTCGTATCTGTCCGATGAGATAAGGGCGGCATTTTTCATTCCATTCATTAGAACGTTCTTGATATTTTCTTCAATGCCTCAACGGATTCGAACTGTCTATTTTGAATTGATGCTTTAAGCACAACACTGTCGCTTCAAACTGAATTCATAATGAGACCACTTGATTAATTCACAGTTAACCTTGTTCCAAAATTTTGGGACGCCAGGCAGAAAAAGGGGCTGATGAAAATATCTAGCAAAACTGGTCTTTGGAGTTAATAGCTGAAATTCACAATGCAATTAAGATAAATATCTTTACTATTAATATATTAATAATAAGGGTGGTACGGTGGCGTAGAAAGGCAGCACAGTGTCATAGCACAGTGCTTGAGACCTGGGTTCGATCCTGACAATGGGTGCTGTCTGTACGGAGTTTGTACATTCTCCCCGTGACCTGCTCGGGTTTTCTCCAGGATCTTCGGTTTCCTGCCACACTCCACAGACGTACAGGTTTGTCGGTTAATTGGCTTGGTATGAATGTAAAATTGTTCTGAGTGTGTGTAGGGTAGTGTAAATGTGCGGGGATCGCTGGTCGGTGGGGACTTGGTTGTCCAAAGGGCTTGTTTCTACGCTGTATCTCTAAACCAAACTAAACTATTTATGCAGAGGGGAAATGCATACAACACATAGGATGGTTTTGAAGTAAACACTGATGTGTATTTGGTATTCATAGACTATGGATGTGCTCATTAATATAGCACTCCAGAAGCTAAAATTGATTTGAATCAGAATATTTTGCCTGGCTCATTATACCGGTTACCTAGGTGAAAGAGAATGTCATGAATGGATTCATGCCAACTCCTGGTATTACTCATAGATGTTTTGTGTTGTTGGGAGATGCAATTCAGATTGTGGAATATCACTAGATTGAAGGATTGGCATTATACTCTTTAAGCATGAATCTATACTGTAACTAAACTGATAATTACTTTACTTGAGAAAACCTTTTCTATTGAAAAGTGAGGAGTATTGTCTTTTTGAGTGCTGGAAAATAGGGGCTACTATGGAAGGGAATAAGGTAACAGACTCATTATCAACAAATGATTGGAATCTAATGTCATTCCCATTACTTTGGTTTCCCTTTCATCTCCAGATAAATTTATTCCCATTGCACTAATTTTCCATTTCATCCACAGCTCCTTAAGGGGATAAAAATCTTTGTTGGACTTTCCCAGATCGGGGCGATGGAAGGAGTATTAGGGCAGTTTAGGGTGACCCAACCTCTCCACGAATGTGGAAGGGACTGGTTTGTTCTGTAGCTCCGTATATCTCTTCTTTACAATATTGAAAAAAACGCGGCGACTTAGCTGAGGCCTCGAGTACGCGGAGACCACTCTTGAGCATGAAGGAGAGTTACGAAGACCTCCTACGACCTCATGTCGACCATGTTGCGAGTATGAGTCGAGAGCAAACTCGTCAGAACCTGCGGATTAGGTCGCCCAAGTGGGACAAGCCCTTAATACAGTTTATTACACAGTACATTGTATCATTTGATCAATGCCACTTTCAAAATTAAACCATTTTTAGTAGTCAAGAGTCACTGTGAGCAAATTTGGGCCCCATATCTGAGGAAAGACTTGCTGGCTCTGAATGATTGCAGGAATTATTGGGTTAGCATATGATGAGCGCTTGATAGCACTGGGCTATCAAGGCACTCTACTCGCTGGAGTTTAGAAAGTTGAGGGGGGAGCTCATTGAAACTTACAATAATGAAAGGCATAGATAGAGTGGATGTGGAAAAGATGTTTCCACTGGTGGGAGAGTCTAGGATCCGAGGTCATAGCCACAGAATTAAAGGGCGGTATTTTACAATGGAGGTGAGGAGGAACTTCTTTAGTCAGAGGGGACTTAATCTGTGGAACTCATTGCCACAGCGAGCTGTGGAGGCAAAGTCAGTGGATATTTCTAAGGCAATAGAAATTCTTTCTAAATAAAGATAAGTAAATTCTTGATTAGAACGGGTGTCAAGGGTTATGGGGAAAAGGCAGGAAAATGGAATTTGGAGGCAGAGTTCAGCCATGATTGAATGGTGGAGTGGACGCGATGGGCTGAATGGCCTAATTCTACTCCTATAATGTGAACGTGAACTTGTGACTTTCTCCGTTTCCCCACTTGGTCATTTTATTCTGCAAAAGCAATTTATTGACTTTCTATAGGTCAAGACCAGGTTCATTTTGCTTGGATAAATCTGCTTCATAAATGTATCTTTCCATTGCTCTGTTTATCACTAATGCACAAGTGTATCCAGATTCCAATAAGAATGGCCCAAATAATTTTGCAGCCATTTTACTGTCAGTTCTGGTAAAGTTTTGCCTGTGATCTGTTCTTGATCTTAGTCGAGTATGCATGTAACTTATCTGTCTGTTTTCAGGAACCTGATTGATGATATTACTGGAAAATTGGATGTTTTCCTCAGTCAATCGGGTTTTTCACAAGTTCTGCAGCAGCTCTGGTCGTTTGAAGTACAAAGCTTCTACAAGGTTGCTCCAGAATCTTTGTGCTTCTCCATTCTTGTTACAAATACTAAGTTTTGTTTTGAGTGTTGTGTGATTTGATGCAAGTCTTGCAGTTTTAGATTAGTACAGGTCAAATATGCTACCTCTGGTTAAATCCCGCATATTAATCCCAACAATGTGATTGGCAATGACATGCCGATGGCCTCATTTAAATATGTTCCACTGAAAATAGCTATGAATGCAGCACCAAGGACACAGAGGTGACCTAAGGTACACAAAAATGCTGGAGAAACTCAGCGGGTGCAGCAGCATCTATGGAGCGAAGGAGATAGGCAACGTTTCGGGAAGAAGGGTTTCGTCCCGAAACGTTGCCTATCTCCTTCGCTCCATAGATGCTGTTGCACCCGCTGAGTTTCTCCAGCATTTTTGTGTACCTTCGATTTTCCAGCATACTCCGCCATTGAATCATGGCTGATCTACCTCTCCCTCCTAACCCCATTCTCCTGCCTTCTCCCCATAACCTCTGATACCTGTACACATCAAGAATCCATCTACCTCTGCCTTAAATATATCCACTGACTTTGCCTCCACAGCCTTCTGTTGCAAAGAATTCCACAGTTCCACCACCCTCTGACTAAAGAAATCCCTCCTCATCTACTTCCTAAAAGAACATCCTTTAATTCTGAGACTATGGCCTCTAGTCATAGACTCTAACACTGGTGAAAACATCCTCTCCACGTCCACTCTATCCAAGCCTTTCACTATTCTGTATATTTCTTTGTGTTCCCCCTACATTCTTCTAAACTCCAGCGAATAGAGGCTCAGTGCAGCAAATGCTCATCATAGGTTAACCTACTCATTCCTGGGATCATTCTTGTAAACCTCCTCTGGACTCTCTCCAGAGCTAGCCCATCCTCCCTCAGATATGGTGCCCAAAATGAGATGAGAGTATGGCAAGGGTGGTGTGGATCATTGATAATATGGGCTGCCTTTTTGATTCTGCAGAACCTTTCAATGGTGGGGTGGCCACGGCCCAAGGAGAACTGGGTACTATCCATCACTTTCTGTGCCTTCCTTTGTTCCTGGACGTTTGAGTTACCAAACTAGGCCATGATGCAACCAGTCAACGTGCTACCGTAGAGACACAAGGAGCAGCAGATGCTGGAATCGTGCATAGAACACAAAGTGCTGGAGTAACTCAGCGAGTCAGACAACATCTCTGGAGGACTTTGATAGATGACATTTTGGGTCAGGACCCTTCTTCAGACTGGTGGGCGGAGAAAATGAAAAGAGAGGTGGGGGGATCCTAAAAAAAGAGAGGGGCGGGGTATCCTCCCAGATGTGGCAGGGTATGCAAAATGTTTGAAGTCATGGGATGCAAAAGGGTTGATATATCCACGGGTCAGATGAGGTCTCTCCCAGGTTGCCATGGGAAGCAAAGGTGGAAAAAGCTGGGATCATGACCAAGATGTTTGCATCTTTGTTAGCCACAGATGAGGTGCCAAAAGACTGGAGGATAGCTAATGTTGTTCCTTTACTTATGAAAGGCAGCATGGATAAGCAAAGTAACTACAAGTCAGTATGCCCTACATCAATGGTGGGGAAATGATTGAAAAAACAAAGAAGGAATGGGATTTATGGATATTTGGAAATACTGAGGTTTGTCAGCATGGTTTTTATTCTGAGGAATCCACCCTCACTAAATTTTTGAGATTTTGAATTTTTTGAGGTGACTAAGAATATTGATAAAATACAGGGTGATAGAAATGTTCAACAGAGGGAGATAAGGTCAAGAAGAAGGCATATGGCATGCTTGCCTTCAAAGATCAGGGCATACCATACAAAAAGTGAGAGATTACGTTGTATCTTTACTAAACTGGTTAGAGTTTATGAGGATGTTGCCAGGACTAGAGGGTGTGAGCTATAGGGGGAGGTTGAGTATGCTGGCACTCTATTCCTTGGAGTGCAGGAGGATGGCAGGTGATCTTATAGAGGTGTATAAAATCATGAGAGGAATAGATCCAGTTGATGCACAGAGTCTCTTGCCCAGAGTTGAAGAATCGAGGACCAGAGGACATAGGTTTAAGGTGAAGGGGAAAAGATTTAATCGGAATCGGAGGGGTAACTTTGGGTGTATGGAACAAGCTCTCAGAGGAGGTAGTTGAGGCAGGGACTATCCCAACGTTTGAGAAACAGTTAGACTGGTACATGGATAGGACAGGCTTGGAGGGATATGGACCAAGCGCAGGCAGTTGGGACTAGTGTAGGTGAGACATGTTGGCCGATGTGGGCAGGTTGGTCCGAAGGGCCTGTTTCCACGCTGTATCTCCCTATGACTATGACTATGTAGCATTTTGATTATTTACTATGTACATTTCTGGTCGCCACACTATGGGAAGGATGTAGTTGCACTGGGAGAAATCAGAGGGTATTCACCACGACATTGTGTGGATTGGAGGATTTAGTTATGTGTAGAGATTGAATAGCCTAGACTTGTTTCCCCTGGGGCAAAGGAAGCTGAGGGGTGACTTGATGTTGGTACCTACAATTATAAGAGGCTTAGATAGGGTATATATTCAGAATCTTTTTTCCAAGGCAGGGGTATCAAAAATAAGTGGACATAGATTTAAGGTGAGGAAGGGGTTTTAAAGGGGATGAGAGGGTTTTTTTTTACAGAGCGTTTAATATCTGGAATCACTACCAGAAGAAGTGGTGGAGTCAAATTGAATCACTTAAGAGACGGCACTTAGACAGGGAAAACATAGAGAAGGATGCAGTTGTGGAGCAGGCAAATAGGATTAATATGCATGGTGAAAATGGTGGAAGAATATGATGGTTTCTACGACTCTGTGACGATGTCGATGACTCCATGACTCCTTTTATTGTTGGTGTTGCTAGAAATCAAGTCATATGTAACAACTATTATTGACAATAATGGTGCATACACTTCACAGCACACTGACAACAGAGGCGTGAGATATAAGCGATAAGTTGATAAAATAATATTGTTTAGCACTTGGTCTTTGCATCTGTTTACATAGAAACATAGAAAATAGGTGCAGGAGTAGGCCATTCGGCCCTTCGAGCCTGCACCGCCATTCAATATGATCATGGCTGATCATCCAACTCAGTATCCTGTACCTGCCTTCTCTCCATACCCCCTGATCCCTTTAGCCACAAGGGGCACATCTAACTCCCTCTTAAATATAGCCAATGAACTGGCCTCAACTACCTTCTGTGGCAGAGAATTCCAGAGATTCACCACTCTGTGTGAAAAATGTTTTTCTCATCTCGGTCCTAAAAGATTTCCCCCTTATCCTTAAACTGCGACCCCTTGTTCTGGACTTCCCCAATATCGGGAACAATCTTCCTGCATCTAGCCTGTCCAAACCCTTAAGAATTTTGTAGGTTTCTATAAGATCCCCCCTCAATCTTCTAAATTCTAGCGAGTACAAGCCGAGTCTATCCAGTCTTTCTTCATATGAAAGTCGTGACATCCCAGGAATCAGTCTGGTTCATTCATCAAGTTTACGGTTGATCTACAATCTCAGTTTTATTTTCTTGGCTTATCTACAGAAGGGCCGAATGGCCTACTCCTGCACCTTCAATGCAGTTTCATACTATTTCAAGCAGGGTAAAACCACCATAAAAACCACCATAATACCACACATAGAAACATAGAAAATAGGTGCAGGAGTAGGCCATTCAGCCCTTCGAGCCTGCACCGCCATTCAATATGATCATGGCTGATCATCCAACTCAGTGTCCTGTACCTGCCTTCTCTCCATACCCCCCTTATCCCTTTAGCCACAAGGGCCACATCTAACTCCCTCTTAAATATAGACAAATGAACTGGCCTCAACTACCTTCTGTGGCAGAGAATTCCACAGATTCACCACTCGGGTGTGAACATTTATTTTCTCATCTCGGTCCTAAAAGACTTCCCCCTTATCCTTAAACTGTGACCCCTTGTTCTGGACTTCCTCAACATCGGGAATAATCTTCCTGCAGCTAGCCTGTCCAACCCCTTAAGAATTTTGTAAGTTTCTATAAGATCCCCCCTCAATCTTCTAAATTCTAGCGAGTACAAACCGAGTCTATCCAGTCTATCTTCATATGAAAGTCATGCCATCCCAGGAATCAGTCTGGTGAACCTTCTCTGTACTCCTTCTATGGCAAGAATGTCCATTCTCAGATTAGGAGACCAAAACTGTACGCAATACTCCAGGTGTGGTCTCACCAAGACCCTGTACAACTGCAGTTTAGCCCTTTTGCATCCCAGGAATCCTTTCTACTCACTCCTGCTTTATGCCTCAATCTATCACATGGTATTATCTCATCACAAAATGTCAGGGCTGCTATCTCATCCATGTATGTTTCCCTCCCTAGTAAATCGCAACAGTTTAATCAAAAATGGCAGATCCGATAATCCTCACATTAAGACCGTTAAAACAGATGAATTAGAACATAGAATGGTACAGCAATGAACTGGCCCCTTGCCTCACTATGTTTGTGCTGATCATGATGCCATCTCTAATCTACCTTTGTATAATCAATATCCCTCTGACATGCTCAGTGCCCTGACCTATGAAGACAATCTACAATATGCCTTCTTTACCATTCTATCTACTTGTGTCGCTACTTTCAAGGAGCTATGGATTTGGAGCCCAAGATATCTTGGTACATCAATGCTGTTGAAGGTTATGCCATTAATTGTATATTTTCCCCTTACATTTGACCTCCCAAAGTGCAGCACTCACACTTGCTCGGATGACACTCCATCTGCCATTTCTCCACCTCTTTCTGTGGCTGATCTATATCCCACCTTGATAGCCTTCCTCACAGTTTGCGACCCCAGCAATCCAGGTTGCATCTGCAAACTTACTAACCAACATATCTAGGTTTACGTCCAAGTCATTGAACAAAAGGTCCCAACAGTTTCTTTAGTCTTTCTTGCCACAATGCTGCACCTGCAACTAAGCTTGGAGCTCATGGTCGGAGCTCATCTACAGAGGCAATTGGGACAGTTCAGGTGAGATCACTTCTACCCCAGAACCAAGGTCACCCCCTGCATCGGCCATCAAACTGTAGTTCGCAGACAAAGTGTGCATGTGCTCACATTTGGTGGTTGCGATGAAAGCCATCCTTGGCCTTTTGTTAAAATGCACAAGAGAATGGAGGTGATGGACAAGTGTGATGTAAACTAAATTGCAGGAATACAGTCAATTAAGGAGACGGCTAACGGGGCTGCTGTGGTCCCTTTGCAGCTGACTTGGACCCAATAGGCCGAATAGCAGAACTTTCACAAGTTCACAAGTTATAGAATTAGGCCATTCAGCCCACCGAGTCTACTCCGCAATTCAATCGTGGCTGATCTCTGCCTCCTAATCCCATTTTCCTGTCTTCTCCCCATAACCCTTGATACCAATTCTAATCAAGAATTTGTCTATCTCTGCCTTAAAAATATCCACTGACTTGGCCTCCACAGCCCTCTGTGGCAATGAGTTCCACCCTCTGACTACATAAGTTCCTCCTCACCTTCTTTGTAAAAGAGTGCCCTTTAATTCTGAGGATGTAGACTCTCCCATCAGTGGAAACATCATTTCCACATCCACTCTATCTATGCCTTTCGATTTTGAAGAATTCTAGAAAGCACCTGGCATTTCTACAAGTGCAGCAACACAAGATAATCATTGATCAACAGCCTGTCTGACTGGGGCTGGTGGGGTTCCTTCCTGTTGCTGAGTCTGTGTCTAAGAGATGGCATTAGCTGGAGCGCTGATACACAAAATGTCAGGGCTGCTATTATATCCCCATTGCATGTTGATGGACGTCACCATCTGCCAGCTCTGCATGCTTCTGCTGGGTGCCAGCCATACACATGCTGGTGCCATCAACACGCTAGCTTCTGCCATGACCTATTTCACTACATGTGTACTCACTGTTTGGATGTCCTCCGGAAGCTCGTTCCATGCACCCACCACCCTTTGTGTAAACAAAATTGCCTCTCAGAAAATGTACTTACCTGCATTAAGCTCATGTCCCCATTCATCGGATGGTCCAATGCAGGCAATGGATGCACACTATGCCTCCACATTTTGCACCTGCATCTTTGTACTGTACTGAAATAAAAACGGGAAATGCTGATCACATTAGGTCAGACAGCATCTGTGGAAAGGGAGAGAGAGAGAGAGAGAGAGGGAGAGATACAATATTACAGGGCCTGAGGCCACAGAAATAGGGAATATATAAAATAGGTACTTTTAAGTGGTAGAAAAGTGGTGGGGGTATGGATAGGGTGAAGGGAGTATCTGCAGTTATTTTTTTATCTCTACAACTTTAACCTGCATTATTGCTAGATCTAAAGAATCAATTGATATAATAACATCCAGTTATGATGGTGAAATGTTATCTTGAGAGAGGATTGTTAATTGTTATTGGGATGTAAGATCTGCAGTGCCTGGGGTCTGGGGTTTTTGTGTGTATAGGCTATCTCTCTTATTCCATGCAATTACCCTTAATTCCAACTATCTAACGGAACAGGTGTAACAGGTGCTCATGTGGAGGCCAAAGATGTTAATATAAAAATGTTTTTTACATTATACCCATTTCTTACAAACTCATCTCTACAATGTTGAAAAAATGTTTAATGTTTTATGTGTCTTTCTTAATTGTACTGTATGTCGTGTTGTTACCTGTGAGTGGAGCACCAAGGCAAATTCCTTGTATGTATACATACTTGGCCTATAAACTCATTCATTCATTGACACAAAGTGCTGGAGTAATGCCCATGTCCCACTTAGGAAACCTGAACGGAAACCTCTGGAGACTTTGTGCCCCACCCAAAATTTCCATGCGGTTCCCGGAGGTTTTTGTCAGTCTCCCTACCTGCTTCCACTACCTGCAACCTCCGGCAACCACCTGCAACCTCCGGGAACCGCACGGAAACCTTGGGTGGGGCGCAAAGTCTCCAGAGGTTTCCGTTCAGGTTTCCTAAGTGGGACAGGGGCATAACTCAGCGGGTCAGGCAGCTTCTCTGAAGGAAAATGATGGGTGACGTTTCGGGTTGGGACCCTTCTTCAGATTCATGTTGTTGGTCTTCTTCTTGCGTATGGCGTGCACAGCCTAAAGTTGTAGGGCAACTCGTTCCATTTTATTTTATTTGACTGTGCACGCCAGGTTGATTGCATTCGTCGAAACAGGATGGACCACGTGAAGGTTGCAATCTTTCACCCCAGTTCATGTTGTTCTTTCCTTGGAAAGGCCCAAGAATGCCATTCATTTAATTAAATTATGTATCTGTAATGATTTGTAATAAGCAATAATTCAAATAGTTCCTGTGCATATAGTTGCGTTATTTCGCACTACGTTCTAAATCAACTCAGATTTAAAGCAATGAAAATCAGAATAGAAAAATATTTATTTTATAACTGTATCTTAAAGGGAAGATTATAAAACAGATGTTTGTTGCATTTTATCCAGCTTCCATCTGGATAACAGGAAGAAATAGAGTTGTACATCACAGAAAGGTGCCCTTTATTCCACCATGTGATGCTGCCTATTGTACCTGTCTGCATTAAGGGCCTGTCCCACAGGTGATTTTTAGGCGACTGCCGGCGACTGTCATAGTCGTAGCGGGACGCCGAAAAGCCGGCTTCTCTGGACCCACCCTACGACAATGTCTATGACAAGCTACCACCGAGTCGACGTCAAACTACGTCAACCGGTGACACAACTCCTCGCGACTTGGGACGTCCACCTACAACCACACGTACGACAACCTATGACAACCTTCGACCACACCTACGACAACCTACGACAACCTTCGACCACACAGGGGAAAACATACGACAACCAAAGTCAACTTACACCCGCGACAAGGTATGACAAGTTACGACCCTGTCGGCAACAACGGAAGACAACTGAAGACAATTCAGTCGCCGGTTGACGTAGGTAGTCACCAATGAAATTCACCAAAGTCAGCACCGGCGACAACCAACGTCACCTGGCGTCATCATAGCGACAACCTACGACAGGAGAAGACAGGCAACTTCAAGCCCACTGTCGCCGAAAGGTTTTGAACATTTCAAAAATCCAGCGGCAACAAGAAAAAAGTTACGACACTTGAGGAGACAACTTACGACAATACAGGCGTCACCCCACATCACCCCGCTGTCGCCGGGAAAAAATCACCTGTGGGACAGGCCCTTTAAGCTCATCTACCTGCATGAGGCACATGGTCTTGTCTGCCTTGGCACTCCTAGAGAATGAGACATCATCTTAATCAAATGGTGAAGATCCAAACAGGACTTGGCTGGATAGATGTTGAGTGTGTAGGAAGGAACTGCAGATGCTGGTTTAAACCAAAGACAGACACAAAATGCTGGATTAACTCAGCGGGACAGGCAGCATCTCTGGAGAGAAGAATGGGTCAATGAGTCTGAAGAAGGGTCTGGACCCGAAACGTCACCCATTCCTTTCTCTCCAGAGAAGCTGCCCGTCCCACTGAGTTACTCCAGCTTTTTGTGTCTTTCTTCGGTTTATACCAGCGTCTGCAGTTCCTTCATACACATTAATGCTTGTGGAGTTGTGATCACTGTTCTCAAAATGCTCTATCACTGTAACACCAGTCACCTGGCCAGGCTCATTGCCCAACACAAGGTCCAGTATTTTCCCTTCTCAGGGATGGACGATCAACATACTGTTTCAAGAAAACCTCTTGGATGCCCCTCACAAATTCTGCCCTGTCTAAGCCTTTGACACTAAGTCAGTCCCAGTCAATATTGGTGAAGTTAAAGTCACCCAATAAGACAAACCTGTGACATTAATAATAATAATAATAATAATAATGGATGGGATTTATATAGCGCCTTTCTAATACTCAAGGCACTCCGCAGTCACACTCGGTGGTGGTGAGCTACTTCTGTAGCCACAGCTGCCCTGGGGCAGACTGACGGAAGCGTGGCTGCCATTCTGCGCCTACGGCCCCTCCGACCACCACCAATCACTCACACACATTCACACACATTCACACACAGGCAAAGGTGGGTGAAGTGTCTTGCCCAAAGACACAACGACAGTATGCACTCCAAGCGGGATTCGAACCGGCTACCTTCCGGTCGCCAGCCGAACACTTAGACCATTGCGCCATCTGTCGTCCTATTGCGCCATCTGTCATTGACACAGACATGCGGGTTTGTAAATTAATTGATCTCTGTAAAATTACCCCTAATATGCAGGGTGCAAATGAGAAAATGGGAGAAAATAGAGGAGTGTCGCTGTGGTGGGCTGAAGGGCCTGTTTCCATGCTGTATGTCTAAACTAAACAGAATGAACTTGTGTGCTGTCCACAACTGTGCACTGTACTCCAGGCGTGGGTTTCTGAAACTGTAACATGCCATCCCTGTTCTTATATTCTATGTCATGGCCAAGTCAGGCAAGAATCCCATATGCCATTTGTCTTTGTTATCAATGTATCCACCTGTGCTACCACTCAAAGGTTTCAAAGGTCTTTTAGTGTCACGTGGACCAAGTAAGATACGGTGATATTCTTATTACCATACGACAATAAAATGCAACCGGACACACAATTACATAAAAGTTAACATAAACCCTACAGTGGATTTCCCACATTCCTCACTGTGATGGAAGGCAACAAAGTCTAATCACCTTCCTCCTTATTCTCCCGCGGGTCTGGGCAGTCGAACCATCCGTAGTCGGGGTGATCGAAGCTCCCATAGCCGACGGTCGAAGCCCCCACGTGGGGGCGGTCGATGCTCCTGCGGCTTGGAGCTCCCAAAGTCGGTCTCCAGCAGAGACGGCCAGCTCCTCGATGTTAGGTCGCAGTGCCGACGGAGATACGATACGGAAAAAAATCGCATCTCTGTCAAGGTAAGAGATTAAACAAAGTTTACCCCAAACCACCCCCCCCCCCCCCCCCCCCCACCCCTCACATAAAACAAGCTAAAGAACACTAAATCACACATTTTACACATACTATAAGACAACAAAGAAGGAAGGGAGAGACAGACTGTTGGCGAGGCAGCCATTGCTGGTGCCAACCGTGGTTTCTCTGTTTGCACTTTCAAGATGCATCACTTTATAGTCATTGAGTGATACAGTGTGGAAACAGGCCCTTCGGCCCAACCTGCCCACACCGGCCAACAGGTCCCAGTTACACTAATCAAGAGGTGATCTTATTCAAATGGCTGAGATCCAAACAGGGCTGGATAGATGTTGAGATGGTTTTACTGGTGGAGGTGTCACGAACAACGGGACATAAATGCAACATAAGGAGCTGAATATTTAAATCTGAGGTGCGTAAATGTTGGTGAATATCTGGAACTCTCTGTCCACAATGATGGAAGGAACAGATTCTAGTAACTACCTCCTCCGGCAGCTCGTTCCATATACCTACCAACCTTTGTGTAAACAAACTTGCCTCACACATTCCTATTAAATCTTTCCCCCTCACCAAGTTCTATTTTTATCAAGATTATTTAATTCTGTGGTACAGTTGCTGCTTCATAGTGCCAGCGATCCGTGTTCAATCCTAACCTTCCCTGCCCTCTGTGTGGAGTTTGCATGTTCTCCCTGTGACCACGTGGGTTTCCCTCCACATCCTACAGCTGTGCGGATTTGTAAGTTAATTGGCTCTGGAAATTGCTCCCTGTGTGTAGGGACTGGATGTGAAAGTGCAAGAACATATGTAGAACTAGTACTACACTTGGGTACCACAACAGCAATTGAAAGACATTTGGATAGATACATGAATAGGAAAGGCTTAGAGGGACACGGACCAAACGCAGGGAGCTGGGACTAGAGTAGATGGGTCTTGGTTGGCATGGGCAAGTTGGGCTGGTTCCGTGCTGAATGATTCTATGACTCCAACGTGAACAGGTGAACAATGACTCATTGGGCCAAAGGCCTATTTCCTATGTTGTTATGCTGTATTTTCCAATCAACTCCAATCAATTGTGTAACTTTCATCCCGAAAGAACCTGGTTTGGTTTAGTTTAGTTTAGTTTAGAGATACAGTGCGGAAACAGGCCCTTCGGCCCACCGAACCTGCGCCGATCAGCGATCCTCGCACATTAACACTATCCTACACACACTAGGGACAATTTACACTTATACCATGTATAGAAACCCATGCCAAATAACCTACAAGCCTGTATATCTTTGGAGTGTGGGAGGAAAACGAAGATCTCGGAGGAAAACCTACGCGGTCATGGGGAGAGCATGCAAACTCCGTACAGACAGCACCCATAGTCAGGATCGAACCGGATCTCTTTAGCTGTAAGTGCTAACTCTAGCCGGTTCTCTTTAGCTGTAAGTGCTAACTGCAGCAACTCTACCACTGCGCTACCGTGTCACACTTGTTGTGTGGCCCGGGTCAGACCCGGCCCTATCTGTGTTAATAGCAGCCTTTTAACGGATGGAGTAACTGGGACACTCAGCTGCTCTGGGAGACTCGTGAAAGGAGGGTCATGGACTCTCAATATTAAATCATTATCGCCCTCTATTCGTGCAATGGGATAGGTAGCGTTTGCAGAATACTGATTGTATCAGAGATCTGGCTGATACAATTCCACCTTCAAATAACAGCAGCTTAATGGGTCTGTTGAGGAAGCTAGACTGGGAACAGATAAGGAAACATAGTTTAGAGTGGTGTCAATTGATATGCAGGGTGGTGAAAAACAAAACCAGAGACATGAGTACTTCTAACAGCCGGCAATGTCATGTTTACTGTTTTTTGTCATCTGAGCAATACTGCCATTTATTGTCTATTCCTAATGCCCTGAGATATTTACCCAATCACCTCCTAGATGCTTCTACACTACTCATTAAATCCACCCCCAGCAAGCTCCACATTCTCACCACTATTAGGGTAAAGAAAAATAACATCTTAAATGTTATTGAATTAAGAGGCAACGTTCCTGAAAACCAATCCACAATATCAAGAGAAGATTAGCAGGTGAAATATTTACCTGAGTCATCGATCCAGGCTCCGATTTGGTCTGTATCTCCAGTGTCCCCTTCCCTGACTCTAATGCCCGTGTCCCACTTAAGGGCCTGTCCCACTTGGACGACCTAATCCGCGAGTTATGGTGAGTTTGCCCTCGACTCAGACTCGCAGTATGGTCAACACATGGTCGTTGGAGGTATTCGTAACTCTCCTTCATGCACGAGAGTGGTCTCCGTGTACTCGAGGCCTCAGCTAGGTTGCGGCATATTTTCAATATGCCCGTGAGTAAAAAAATGGTTGCCATGGAAAGAATCGATACTTTTCTTACTCGTAGGTTTAGTCGTAGTAGGTCGGCATGTTCGTCATAGGTAATCGAGGGTAGTCGAAGGTAGTCATAGATAGTCTTCATCATAGTCGAAGGGAAGTCGAAGGAGATCAAAGGAGGTCATCTTCAATCTCCACTATTCGGTGTCCAATTTTCCCGAAGTTAGTCATAGCTAGTCGTAGCTAGTCGAAGCTGGTCTTCAACATAGTCGAAGGAGGTCTTCAACATGTCATTTTTTCAAACTCTTCTAAACTCGCCAATTAGGTTGCTCAAGTGGGACAGCTCCTTTAGGCGATTTTTTAGGTGACGACAGGCGACTAGGCTGTCGCCACATGGTCGCCGGGGTGTCACCTGTATGGTCTCCTCAGTCGCCCAAAGAATCGTAGCATTTTTCTGGTTGCCGCTGGATTTTGAAATGTTCAAAACTTTTCGGTGACAGACGGCGACCATGGGCTTGTCGTAGCTTGACTTCTCTTGACGTAGGTCGTCGCCAGGATGACGTAGGTTGTCGCCAGTGCTGACTTCGGTGAATTCCATTGGCGACTACCTACGTCAACCTACGTCAACAGGTATCAGCAACTGAATTGCCTTACCTTGTCGTAGCTTGTCGCGAGTGGACATAGGTTGTTGTAGGTGTGGCCGCACGTGGACGTCCTAATGGGTCGCCGGTTGTTGGTAGCTTGCCGTAGTTTGACGTCGACTAGGTGGTAGGTTGTGGTAAACAGTGTCGTAGACATTGTCGCAGGGGGGTCCAGTCACCGGTTTTTCGGCAACCTGCTATGACAGTCATGGAAAAATTCGCCTAAGTGGGACAGGTCTACACAGGTGAAAAAATATATATATACAGTATATATATATATATATGGATATTGTTTCTGCAAACCTTCCTTTTCGTTGCATGGGACTGAAGGTTGACAAAAATAAATGAAGAGCATTTATTAAGATCGGCATGTTGTCCAGTCATTCCCGAGTGATTGTTCCCATTTTTCTTTCTGTGGACCTCTGTCTTTCCCGAGGCTTGTGCTAATTAAGCCCGTGAGCCAAGGAGCAGAGCATTGAGAACACTTCATCACATCTTGTAAGTGTGATATTCAAACCGAGCTAATACAGGATTGGAAATTTGAAGTCAAAGGCAAAGCAAAGACAATTGAGACGATGATAATATCAAACTCATTGTTTAATCCCCAACCATTGGCAAGGTGACTCCTCCTGCATCAGGGTTCTTATTTCCTAAACCCAACCTCTTGCTTTAATTAGCATAGGATGAGCGCTTGACAACACTAGGCCTCTACTCGCTGGAGTTTGGAAGGTTGAGGTGGGACCTCAGTGAAAGGTACGGAATAATGAAAGGTATAGATAGAGTGGGTGTGGAAAGGATGTCTCCACTGGTGGGAGAATCTAGGACCAGAGGTCATAGTCTCAGAATTAAAGGGCACTCTTTTAGAAAGGAGGTGAGGAAGAACTTCTTTAGTCAGAGGGTAGTGAAGCTGTGGAACTCATTGCCACAGAGGGCTGTGGAGGCCAAGTCAGTGGACATTTTTAAGGCAGGAATAGACAAATTCTTGATTAGAACGGGTGTCAACTGAAACTTGAACTCAGGATTAGATGAAAAGTCATACTTTATAATCTACGAACCTATCTCCAATGACGTATTATAAGTAAACCATTCCACCTTTTTTGTTTTTTTTGATATTTGTAACTTTTCTCTCTCTCTTTTTCTATATAAAAAAAAACACTAGAAGTAGAAGTAATCGACAATTGAAAATTTTAATAATGTATGACTGATGTATATGAAAAGTTTCTTTACTATAATATGCAACTATACTTTATAATATGTCTACTTCTAATAAAAATATTATTAAAAAAATAAAAATAAAAAAATTAAAAAAAAGAACGGGTGTCAAGTATTAGAAACATAGAAAATAGGTACAGGAGGAGGCCATTCGGCCCTTCGAGCCAGTACCGCCATTCATTGTGATCATGGCTGATCGTCCCCCATCAATAACCCGTGCCTGACTTCTCCCCATATCCCTTGATTCCACTAGTCCCTAGAGTTCTATTTAACTCTCTCTTAAATCCATCCAGTGATTTGGCTTCCACTGCCCTCTGTGGCAGGGAATTCCACAAATTCACAACTCTCTGGGTAGAATACACAACTCCCTGGGGAGAATATTATGGGGAGAATACAGGAAAATGGGATTAGGAGGCAGAGCTCAGCCATGATTGAATGGCGGAGTAGACTCGATGGGCCGAATGGCCTAATTCTACTCCTATAACTTGTGAACCTTGAATTGATTACAAATGAGAGTTTTAGCTGTAATTATCCTTTCATCTTTGTCGAAGCAATTCCAGCTGCCCTTTGTTATTAGGAGACATTCCATCTTGGAAATCCAATCCCAATGTGGATATCTTTTATACGGCATGCAATTAGTTTAAGCAGATAATCGTTAGCAAAATGTGATTGATATTTGTAGAATGAAAGGGTACTGTGGATCTCCACACACAGGCTACTGCACGAGCAGTGGTGTACAATCACGTTGGCTGTTAAATTGGAGTAGACATGCTGACAACATGGGTCTACATAAAATAATACAGGTCTTTCAATAGACAATAGACAATAGGTGCAGGAGTAGGCCGTTTGGCCCTTCGAGCCAGCAACGCCATTCAATGTGATCATGGCTGATCATCCCCAATCAGTACCCCGTTCCTGCCTTCTCCCCATATCCCCTGACTGCGCGATTTTTAAGAGCCCTATCTAGCTCTCTCTTGAAAGCATCCAGAGAACCGGCCTCCGCCGCCCTCTGAGGCAGAGAATTCCACAGACTCACCACTCTCTGTGAGAAAAAGTGTCTCCTCGTCTCCGTTCTAGGAAACACTTTTTCTCACAGAGAGTGGTGAGTCTGAGCATCTTGAGCGTCTGGGTTTCCTTGAGCATCTGCCATTGAAGTCAAGCAACAGAGTTCTGACAGATTGAAAAGATGCCTACTTGATCAAGATATGTACATTGTCTTCCGTTAACTGGGGAAGGAGGACAATAGCTTTCTCCAAGAACCCTAGCTCTTGTCACTATAATGATGAGTAAATGTCAGAGACACAAGATCTCCTTTCCCACCTAAACCACCCCTTCCCCAGGTACCTTCCCCTGCAACTGCAAGACATGCAACACCTGTCCCTGTACCTCCCCCCTCGACTCCGTCGTCCAAGGACCCCGACAGTCATTTCAGGTTAGGCAGAAAGTCACTTGCACCTTCTCCAACCTCATCTATTGTATCCACTTTCTAGGTGTGGAATCCTGTATATCGGTGAGACCAAGCGCAGGCACGGCGATCGTTTGGCTCAACACCTACCTGATCTCCCGGTTGCTAAACACTTTAACTCCCCCTCCCATTCCAACACTGACCTTACTGTCCTAGGCTTCTTCCATTGTCAGAGTGAGGCCCAGCGCAAATTGGAGGAACAACACCTCATATTTTGCTTGGGCAGCTTCCACCCCAGCGGTATGAACATTGACTTCTCTAACTACAAGTAACCTTTGCCTTCCCTCTCTCTCCAACCCTCCCCCCTTCCCAGTTCCATGATTAGTCTGACCGTCCTTGTTTACATTTTATCTCTGTTTGCTTTATTGTTACCTTCTCCTTGCTAAAAATGATTTATTCTACACTTTCCTTGAACTCCATACCCCAACTCTCATTTTCACACCTCACACTTCCTTATCTCTGTATCTCGCTCTCCCCCTGATTCAGTCTGAAGAAGGGTCTCAACCCGAAATGTCACCTATTCCTTCTATCCAGAGATGCTGCCTGGCCCACTGAGTTACTCCAGCGTTTTGTGTCTGTCTCCATTCCTGTGTCTGGGCTTCCAGTGCTAGTGCAGGTATCGCATCTGTACCCGTTGCTTGACGTGAAATGCCAGGTTCTCTTAAGGACTCCCAGTTTCAGTACCCCCGCCTCGAAAAGAAAACCATCCTTGCACGGGTGGGTATGTGCTGCCAACACAATTCTTAAATTGTACATGATTATCACATGTGACCACACTGAAATGTCTGGAGTTGTACCAACTACACTTGCCTGTTGTATCCAAAATATGATAACCCCTCACGAGCTCCAGAAAAAAACCATGCAAGTCTAATGCGAGGTGCAATTTATAGCACAATCCCATGCACTGTAAGACTCCTGACCTCTGTCTCATTATTGCCAAATGTTTTCCTACTCTCTTTTCACACAAAGGGTGGTGGGTGTATGGAACAAGCTGCCAGAGGAGGTAGTTGAGGATGGGACTATCCCAACATTTAAGAAGCAGTTAGATAGGCACATGGATAGGACAGGTTTGGAGGGATATTGACCAAATGCTGGAAGGTGGGACAAGTGTAGCTGGGACATGTTGGCCTGTGTGGGACAAGTTGGGCCGAAGAGCCTGTTTCCACACTGTATCACTCTACGACTCTCCTTCAACCACCTGACAAAATACAATCCAGTCCAAGTGAGACCATCTCTGATAATTTATGACAAAGTTCCTGTTTTCGGAGAGAGTGGATTAGAATTCCAACTACTTCATCGTAAGCACAATCAAGTTTCTAAATTAAATGAAAGCTACGTTATGTGGGAGGACATTTTGGTAACTCTCAGCCAACTCTGATGATGCAAAGGAATGGAATTGATTTGAGGCCATATATCCATGGAAAGCAGGGGGGGTGGGGTGAGAACAGAAGGTGGAGCCTGCGTACTTTGTAACTTATCAGTGCCGTGACTAGCTGCTATTTGTATTACATTGGGTATACAAGCAATGAATTTCACTATCAATTATTCCATTCCATTCTTGATTAGTGCAGGTGAAAGCAGGAGAATGGGGTTGGGAGGGAGAGATAGATCAGCCATGATTGAATGGTGGGGTAGACTTGATGGGCCGAATGACTTAATTCTGCTCCCATCACTTACGACCTGAAGGTGCACAAAAATGCTGGAAAAACTCAGCGGGTGCAGCAGCATCTATGGAGCGAAGGAGATAGGCAACGTTTCGGGCCGAAACCCTTCTTCAGACTGAAGAAGTTAGACTGACAGACTTAACCAGTCTGAAGAAGGGTTTCGGCCCGAAACGTTGCCTATCTCCTTGGCTCCATAGATGCTGCTGCACCCGCTGAGTTTCTCCAGCATTTTTGTGTACCTTCGATTTTCCAGCATCTGCAGTTCCTTCTTAAACACTTATGACTTGAAGACCAAAACCAGAGACTCTTTCAAAGTGGGTTCTTGCTGACAATGTGGCATTGGTGAATTTACACTGCATTGAAAATCTGGGTATCTTGGATGACATTTAGCAGTAATTTAAAGAGTTGCCATCTATAGTTGGACTAAAACATTCCTTAATTAGAACAAATGATTATCAGACCATTTAGGTTGAAATTATGGTTTGTGAAATGGTTAATTCCATTTCATTAAAACACTTGAGAGAGAAATTTGCAGCAAATGTATTTATGATCAACGTTGAACAGTTTGTTTTGAACTGGTACTGATGTAGGTGTTCAGTTTACAAGTACATTTGTTGAAAATACGCAGGGTGAGTTGTGAACAAACGCATTCAGTTATGAATATGAAATCCTTCTGCACATGATTTTAAAAAGGCTTTAAACCTATTCGAAGTTAAATGCCTTTGACCTTAATTACAATAAGATCCGCTGATTTCCTCTTCTAGTCCTCCAGAAGATTGAAACCAACTTTACTGACAAATCTGCTTTCAATAATGTGTACTGATTGGTAAAGGGTTGTACTTGGTACAAGGAGAGAGGGCCGAGACTGATTCAATTCTGTTTCTACTTCATGGTCTTAGGAAGGTTGAGATGAAAATCGTATCATTCCTGTCAATGCTCTGAGCAATGTACAGTCGGGTCTTTTTCAAAGTACCCAAGCATTCGATGGGACACTTGTTTATGACAAAAACATGGATAAAAGGAATAGCTTGGGAACAAATTACAGGATCCTCATCAAGTTGTATTTACATTCTCGTCTTTAAAGTATTAGCCTGGATTTGGAATGGCACCGAGTGGGTGAGCAGCCTTCTATGCCACTCATAATTTATTTCATTAATTTGAACAGCAAGATTCAAACTAATGATAGTAATACATTTTTTTTCAGCCTCAGCACCATTTTACTTGCAGCTGAGCAGAATAGTAAAACTGCCACTGCCTGATGTTGCTGAGCTGCAAGTCATCTGATGAAGGTACAGAGAATGGATCCTCAAAGGGCCTGTCTCACTCACGTGCCACGTGAAACTTGTATGGTCGTGAGCAGTCGCCCAAAGAATTGTACCTTTTTTTGGCCGCAGCTGGATTTTCAACATGTTTGAAAATTTTCAGAGACCTGCTGCGACTATGACGGGTCCCGGCAGGTGGCCGGAAAAATCCCGTAAGTGGGACAGGCCATACAATATTTAAGATTTTATTGGCTAGATGAAATCATCTGTAGGAACACCAGATCTAGGTATAATTTAATAACAGGAGCACTGTGAATAGTCAGTGAGACCTGCTGCATGAATCAGAATCAGAATCAGATCAATTTATTGGCCAAGTGTGTACACATACAAGGAATTTGACTTGGTGCTTTGCTCGCACGTGGTTAAAAACACGATATACAGCAGACAATTAAAAAAAATTACAATTAAGACATGTAAAAATAAAGTGCAAGAGTAAAAATGGGCAGCTTTGCTATATATTGCACATGTAGATATGTAACGTGCGCTTGGAGAGTTCTTGAGTGTTTGGCTGACAGACCAGAATGTAGTGGTGTG
Organism: Amblyraja radiata; assembly: GCF_010909765.2. NCBI lineage: Eukaryota > Metazoa > Chordata > Chondrichthyes > Rajiformes > Rajidae > Amblyraja > Amblyraja radiata. Next base: position 50,397,562 of record NC_045969.1, read on the forward strand.
GTGTGGCTGTTAAATAGAGCTACCGCTCGTGGGAAGAAGCTGTTTTTGTGTCTGGATGTGGAGGTTTTTGATAGTCCGGAGTCGCCTCCCAGAGGGGAGGACCTCAAAGAGTTTGTGGCCAGGGTGAGAGGGTTCTTACCCCCTCGTTTCATGGCCCTTGCAGTGTACAGTTTGTCGATGGGGGGAAGGTTGCAGCCGATAACCTTCAAGAGCTGCCGATGGGGAAAGCTGCAGATGATTCATCAGCTACAGGTGACTCATGAGCTCTACAGTACTGTGGGAAGAAGTGTGCTTGCGTGGTTACTTATTGATCAGTCAAATTGGCCAATTATTTTAAAACCTGCTGATTTTAATCTTGCTTCAAGCAGACTAAATTAGTTTTTCACAGTAAACATCTACTCCCATGTGCCATGTCCCACCTCCAGTACAATGCCTCACTGTCATGGCATAAATTGTAGCTGCAGTCTGTGGTTGGACATGGCTCAGTGGGTAGATCCTTGCCTGAGATTCAGAAGGTTGTGAGTTCAAGTCCTTTTGCAAACTAAGTTGTGTCCTCTCTAGTACTGAGGGATTGATGCACTGCAGGTTTGCACAAAATAAAAAAGCGGCAGAATAAATTCCTGTTGCGGTGTCATTCATCCTTTGAAATACACTGTCATAATTCATCGGAGGTCACTCAAAACGAGTATGACTGTTCTTTATAGGACGCTTGTGCGTGACTTTGTTTAACGTGGGGAGACTGGTGCACAGACAGCCACCACACGGTCCTTGACAGGTCCGAGTCAGGATCCAGTGGCATGGAGTCCAAGACGACCGGGGACCCTTTCCTGCTGCAGCCTTCATCCGCCTTCCCAGCCGTTGTGACGCTCCACTAACGTCAGCCATCGTCCTCCGCCTGTTCAACCGTTGAGGTCTTGGTTGGATTGCTCTTTGTCAGGGACCTCCCTCTCGACCTAACCGCCATAGGTGGCCCTACCAGGAGCATAGTTCCAGACAGCATCGCTCTCAGGATCTCAGGACCACACAAGCTTCTCCACCACGACAAGGTGACAATCCACGGAGAAGATCCTGTAACGCTGAGAATACTGAATTGGTCGGTTGGCATCAGTAGAGAGTAAATACCTGGCAGACCAAGGCAACCTTGTCTGTTTCCACTGGTTTGAATTTAATTCCCTCTGGAAAATTGAATGGATCAAAGGCAAAGTGACCACCCCCAATGGCATCATCAGTGGGTGTCGTGTAGATTTAGGTTTTGTAATCGGGCCTTATTCAGCTGTTTGTAGGCAAGGGCGAATAGCTGAGGTGCTTTCAATGATCTGGGCAGCATTAAACAGGGGAGGGATCAATTGAACAGTGGAATAATGTGTCAGGGAAATGGAAAGTACACCAAATGCCACATAATTGAAATTCATGAAATTCCTTTAGATATCAAAATCCCCCACATCCCAAATAATATCACTGCTGCTCCCATTTCCAATTTATCCCCCACCATCCTCCATCCACTTTAACGGATGGGTTGAGGTAGGAGCATTGACAGTAATGCTTGACTCTGACACAAACATCTCTTTGGATTCCTAACTGCTTCATCTGGTCTCTGGTTAAATTCCCAATTTATGTGGGGTTGCAAAGCACTGGAGTTGAGATCCACTTAAAATTGGGAACCGTTGCACCCTTAGCACTCTCAGTATTTAGCTTGGACGTTGCATTTCGCTTGGGCAGCCTATGACCCAGCGGTATGAATATTGACTTCTCTAACTTCAAGTAACCCCTGCTTTCCCTCTCTCTCCATCCCTTCCCCATCCTAGTTCTCCGATCAGCCTGATGGTCCTCCTGATTAAATGTTATCTTTGTTTGCTTCGTTGACATCTTCCCCTAGCTGACAATGATCTATTCTACATTTTCCTTGATTACATCCCCTTTGATCTCTCGTTTTCACACCTTACCCTTCCATGTCTCTGTCTCCCTCTCCCCTGACTCACAGACTGAAGAAGTTGTCTCGGCCTGAAACATCACCCTTCTATCCACAGATGCTGCCTGTCCTGCTGAGTTACTCCAGCATTTTGTGTCTGTCCCAGTTATGCCAAAAGCTGAGCTAGCCGGCAATTTAAATCTCAGCCCTAAAGTCAGTAATAGTCAGAAAAAGAGGGATCAATCGATGACCAATAGTAGTTCAATCAATCCACATCATAAACCATCATGCTGAAAATATTATTTCAGTGCTGGCTCTGAAGTTTGGATTTAATCCAAAACTAATAAATGTTTTTTTAATTAGATTTTAAAATAGTTTTTAATGATCATTATTTAATCTCCCTACCAAATGATACAGGATCTCAAACACACAGACCATTCTGCTCTGTGAACCATATGGAAATCTTACTGTCCACAGCTTAACGTGTAAGAATCTTGGATGTTCCTTGTTGTTCCCAGTTGACAATAAATTAAAATAAATGTTCCTCACCAGAACATATATTTTGGTGGTGAATCTGTGGAATTCATTGCCTGTAGAGGCCAAGTCAATGGGTACTTTTAAGGTGGAGATTGACAGATGTTTTATTGGTGAGGGTGTCAGCGGTTATGGGATGAAGTCAGGAGAATGGGGGAGAGGGAAAAATAGATCAGCCATGATTGAATGGCAGAGTAGACTTGACGGGCTGAATGGCCTTATTCTGCTCCTAGAACTTATGAACATGAACTTTGAGAGGGATATTGGTGCCCGAGATATGATTATTAACTTCTCCATATTGTTTATCTGACCTGCAATCTTGTCTTTTGAGTGACCTGCCATATCTAGTGTGAGTCACTTTTTTTCACGTTTTTCCAAACCCTGAGCTGATGTAACTGATGTTGTAACAGACCCAAACATTATGAGTATTTATCTGAGAAACCTTACACACAAACATCAAACACTCTGAACCAGAGCTGCTGTACCTGATCAACTGGCATGCTGGCAGTATCCGGTAATAGATATAGAAAAAACTCTGATTCACAAATGGTTCTAAATGCTCAACCTATTAAATTACTAATTAATTTTTAGTTGGTGCAACTGATACATATATTGGAACATCAATACATTGTTGTCTTGCCCTGAAATTCACTTCCTTTAAGACGATGGAATGATTCTCAGAGGCAGTATACAAGAGCTGACATCAGCAGCCAGCCTCTTTAGTGCTGTTATCTGAGGGTGAATTTCACGCCCTGGATGCCTGATTGATTGGGATGGGAAGAGCTGGAGGTTCCAACAGTGAATTAATTAGTAGGGACTGAAGTGATGACAGGACTGGTGCAGCTGCCATCAATCCCCATACAAAATGAAGTGGACAAACTGGCCATATTCCATGTTGAACTGGCCAGGAGCAGAACTAGACCATTCGGCCCATCAAGTCTACGCCACCATTCAATCATGGCTGATCTATTTCTCCCTCCCAACCCCATTCTCCTACCTTCTCCCCACAATCCCTGACACCCGTACTAGTCAAGAGTCTATGGTACACAAAAATGCTGGAGAAACTCAGCGGGTGCAGCAGCATCTATGGAGCGAAGGAGATAGGCAACGTTTCGGGCCGAAACCCTTCTTCAAACCGTCTGAAGAAGGGTTTCGGCCCAAAACGTTGCCTATCTCCTTTGCTCCATAGATGCTGCTGCACCCGCTGAGTTTCTCCAGCATTTTTGTGTACCTTCAATTTTCCAGCATCTGCAGTTCCTTTTTTTAACAAGAATCTATCTATCTCTGCCTTAAAAATATCCATCACCTGCGGCAAGTTACTGGAATAGATTTTCCAGTTGTGCCGTTAAAAATGTTTACACAACTTTGTTCCTGATAGTTTTATTATCACTGCTTGTTACTTCACAGTTCAAGATCCATTTCTGGCATCCCTGAATTTGGACCTGTTGGTGTGAAACAAATGAGATACCAAAAACATTGGTTAAAGAATGTTCTTTCCATCAAAGTGTAAATATATTAATTCTATATTTTTACAAAAAAAGAAAACCATGAATTATTTTACAGTATTACAGAGTACAACTACAAACGATGATTTTCATGAATGTCTGAAGTTCTATGAAAATATAATAGCAGTAAATGACCATCAAGTATGACGATATGGAACCAGGCTAGGAACAAGTATGGCTATCACTTGCTTCACATGATTGTCTATTTGTCCTTTGATGTGGTCAAAGGGGCCTTTAAATAAAAGTGGCTTTATCTTACCCTTTTCTTGGACCAGGGGTTTAAAGTTTAAATTGTTAATGTTTAATGTTTTATGTGTCATTCCTAACTGTCACTGTATGTTGTTGTCACTTGCGGGCGGAGCACCAAGGCAAATTCCTTGTATGTGAATACTTGGCCAATAAACTTATTCATTCATTCATTCATTAATTCATTGAAATAGGGCATTTTCAGGTGAACAGACATTACCTTGACTGTAATCTTGAATTCCACAAAACTAGCAAGTGGTCATTGAGAGCTATGGCATACACCAGGCCATTCAGCCCATGCTAACCATCAACTACTCATTTCCACAAATTCATCTTTTATTTTCTCAATTTTCTCATTAGGTCCCATCATATTCTACCAATCACCTCCTATATGATCAACACTAGGGTCAATTTGCAATGAGCCGGTTAACCGCCCAGCCACACATCTTTGGGTTGAGGGATGAAACTGGAGCGTCCAGAGGAACCCCACACTGTCACAGGGTGAACATGCAAACTCCGCACAGATTGTACTCAAAAGCAGGATTGAAGCCAGATCTCAGACTGTGTGAGGCAGCAGTTCTACCAACTGAGCCACTGTGCCTCCCATCTGCCTCTGTGTCAAACTCTGCGTAAATTAAAATTGATGCAGTAAAATTACAAGTAACCCAGTGACCTGAGTTCAAATCCCACCAAGGGAGCTAGTGGTTCAGTCTGGAATTTGTAAAACTTTAACTGGGTCTTTGTGATGTTGACCATGAAAACTAACAGATAGATATTAAACTCCACGCAGTTCACTAATATCCTTCAGGCAAATAAATTAGTTCAGTTTAGAGATATAACATGGAAACAAGCCCTTCGACTCATCGTGTCCACGCCAACGTGATCACCCAAACAAGTTCTATCCTAGACACCAGGGACAATTTACAGAAGCCAATTAACCTACAAACCTACATGTCTTTAGAATGTGGGAGGAAATGGTAGCGCCCGGAGAAAACCCATGTGGTCTCAGGGAGAAGGTGTGAAATCCGTACGGGCAGCAGGATAGACCCATGGTCTCTGTCACTGTGAGGCAGTAACTCCACCACTGTGCCACCCAGTCTGCCATTCTGAAGCAATCTGGCCTGCATGTGATCCAGTCTCATCTCCTGCGTCTCCGACTGGTCTAGGAATCCAATCGGTTTACCGTTACGATTGTGTTCGAACAGGGTTGAGCAGTTGAAGAAGACTATTCATCCGCGCCTTCCAAAGAAGCAATTATGGATGAGCACTAAATGCCGACCTTGCCATTGACTCTCAGACCCACCAAAATAAATACCGATTTCCACTCAAACTTGGATTCTTTCCCGTGATAAAAATGACCAAAAATCCTAAAGCCACATTTGCCCCCAATTTGCATTATATTGCTGATAATTATTGTAAATGGTGGGGATTAAGGAAAGATGGATTAGGTGACTTGGGTCAATCCACGGCAAGACGTGCAAAGAGAAATAATGGTAAAAGATTGGAATTCCGAGAATCTTTTACATGTTAAAAAAAAACAGTTATTCAAAGAGGAACTTGAAGCAGCTGAAGGCACAAGAGACTGCAAATGCTGAAATCTTGAGCAAAAAATACAAACTGCTGGAGGAACCTAGTGGGTCAAGGAATAGAAGAGGCCATTTTGGGTTGGATCTTTTCCTCAGAATGATGAAGGGGATATCTGTTGGAGGGAGGTGAGGGGAAGGGGTGGGGGCAAGAGCTAGCAAGTTACGTGTGAATACAGATGGAGAGGTCTTGATGGCCATATGATTCTCTGGAATTTAGAAGGATGAGAGGGAATCTTATAGAATCATGTAAAATTCTTAAGGGATTGGACAGGCCAGATGCAGGAAAAATGTTCCCGATGTTGGGGGAGTCCAGAACCAGAGGTCACAGTTTAAGAATAAGCGGGTAGGCCATTTAGGACTGAGATGAGGGAAAACATTTTCACCCAGAGAGTTGTAAATCTGTAGAATTCTCCGGCGCAGAATGCAGTGGAGGCCGATTCACTGGATGTTTTCACGAGAGAGTTTGATATAGCTCTTGGGGCTAACGGAATCAAGGAATATGGGGAGAAAGCAAGAACGGTGTACTGATTTTGGATGATAAATTGAATGGCGGTGCTGGCTCGAAGGATCGAATGGCCTACTCCTGCACCTATTTTCTATGTTTGTATGATTCAGGTTAATTGGCAGATGAGACAGCTGAAGGCTTGGACACTGGGCTTGCTTGTGTATTAAAGACTGAAGTTGGAAGGTTAGTGGGAGAAAATAACATACGTTGAGATGTTCAGGAAGGAACTGCAGATGCTGGTTTACAGCGAAGATAGACACAAAATGCTGGAGTAACTCAGCGGGACATGCAGCATCTTTGGAGAGAAGGAATGGGTGATGTTTCGGTTTATGACCCTTCTTCAGACTGAAAGTCAGGGGAAAGGGAGACACAGCGATAAGGAAGCGTAAAGTGTGAAAACTAGGCATCAAAGGAGATGAGGTTCAAGGAAAATGTAAAATAGATCATTGTTAGCTAGGAGAAGGTGACAACAAAGCACACAGAGGTAACATTTAATCAGGGGGCCAGTCAGACTGGTTGGTGATCTAGGAAGGGGGAGGGATGGAGGGAGAGGGAAAACAAGGGTTACTTGATGTTAGAGGTCAATATTCATAATGCTGGGGTGTAGGATGCCCAAGCTAAATATGACGTGCTATTCATCCAATGTGCGCTGGGCCTCACCCTGACAATGGAAGGGACCCAGGCAGAGAAGTCAGTATGGGAGGGGGAGTTAAAGTGAGATTATAGAGAGATTTTGAGTTGGAGATGAGGATTCTGAATTTGGTGCCTGCATTGAGCAAATATTAATGTTAGTTGTTCACTTGCTAATTAGGACGTGTCCTTCCTTGTCTTGGCATAAATTGATTAACAAGCCGCAAAATGGTTGAACGGTTGAAATGATTGATGATAAAAATTAATGTGTAAAAGATTGTTCAAACATGACAAGCATTTTTTTCAATCAGGACAGAGATATATGGAAGGAATAGGTCTCTGAAACCAAGATCATACTGCACTTAGTATCTTTCTAATCTCATTTACATGCAGATAATTTTCATAAATCGGTTAAATGAAGTTTTCTGTGGTTAAATGAGGCAAGACAAGTTGACACACATGGAAAGAATTGCATAAGCATCCCACAGTTCTGGCCCTATGCAATGCAAGTTGCAATATTTCCTGAAAACTTGGTTCCCTGGATTCCTAGTGATCCCACATAATTCTATAGTTGTTGCAAAACCATGTGTAACTCAGGGGTGGCACTTAAGTGTAGCGGTATAGCCACTGCTTTACAGTGCCAGAAACCCGTGTTCGATCCTGACTACAGGTGCTGTCTGCATGGAGTTTGTACGTTCTCCCCGTGACCTGCGTGGATTTTCTCCAATATCTTCGGTTCCCTCCCACACTCAAAAGATGTACAGGATTGTAGGCTAATTGGCTTGGTATGAATGTTAAATTATCCCTAGCATGTGTAGGATAGTGTTAATGTGCGGGGATTGCTGGTCGGTGCGGACTCGGTGCGCCGAAGGGCCCGTTTCCGCGCCGTACCTCTAAACTAAAACTAAACTAATCTTGTTGAGGGTGCATTATTGTTAGAGATCTGAAAGTAGCTGGTGCAGCCACATTTTGGTTAGCTGACGGGTTTACTGAAATGGAAACATATTTGCAAGCTAACCTTTTGATGGTTTGATAATTTTTTTAATATAAGCACTGCCACAGTAATGAATGTTTGCTTCCTGTGCCGATCGATAGCTGTGTTATTTCTCAGCTCCTTGCAGATGCAGTAAAATGGAGAATCTCAAATGCCTAGAGGATTGGATTTGGAAATCAAAATGATGTTGCATCTAGTGAAAACATCATTTGGGTTCTTCATGATATTTGTCTGTACAATGAGATTAGATTTCAGCTGGAACTCCTCCCAGGGTGTTTATATATTTTATGGTCTGTGCTACTGCATTTGATCAGGGGCGTATTATGTGTTTATAAGTTGTTGGCTGACAGCACTTATTAAGGTGGTAGAACTATCCTGAGAGGAGCCATGCTGGCAGTAAGTACATCTCAGGAGTTTTATGGTGTACGGTTCATGATGTACTTTGTTAATTTTCTCAAATATCCTTCCTGTGAGTTCCACTGGGACTCCACACTGCATTCTGCACGCTGACTTCTGTACGTCCAAAGATGTGCAGGTTTCTAGGTAAATTGGCTTGATATAAATGTACAAAATTGTCCATAGTGTGTGTCGGGTAGTGTTAATGTGTGGGGATCGCTGGTCGGCGCGGACTCGGTGGGCCGAAGGGCCTGTTTCCAAGCTAAACTAAACTAAACTTAAAGGTCGTGCTTCCATTTGAAACAACAACTTTTCAATGCACACACTGGTGGTGAAACCAATGATATACAACGGCAAAAGGGGCCAGTGGTTGTCTAATTGACACACCTTAATCTTTTAAGAACAGGTGGAAACAGTAGTGTCTGGTACAACACTGATATTAATAATCATTGCCAACTGGCTGTTCCTGACATTTCTGTCCTGCAATTCTTTGAATAAAATGATCATGTGTCTAAAGACGTACAGATATGTAGATAAATTGGCTTGGTATAAAATGAAAAAAAATGTCCCTCGTGCATGTAGGGTAGTGTTAATGTGCTGGTCGGCGTGGACCCAGTGGGCAGGAGGGCCTGTTTCCGCGCTGTATCTCTAAAAAAAAGAAACTAAACTAAACTAAATTATGGAATCATTCTCACAGTCCCTGGTTGCTGTCTCACAGCGCTTTCAGTGCCAGAGACATGGGTTCAATCCCGACTACGGGTGCTGTCTGTGCGGAGTTTGTACGTTCTCCCCACGACCGCATGGGTTTTCTCAGAGATATTCGGCTTCCTCCCACACTCCAAGGACGTACAGGTTTGTAGGTTAATTGCCTTGGTATAAGTGTAAATTGTCCATAGTGTTTGTAGGATAGTGTAAGTGTGCGGGGATCGCTGGTCGGTGCGGGCTCGATGGGTGGAAGGGCCTGTATCCACGCTGTATCTCTAAACTAAACTAAACTAAAATTAATCTATGTTCCCCTAATTAAACCACCCTGCACTATCACCCAGTGATGGTCCTAAATTATTCTCTCTATACCACTCCACTCTCTACTTTGTGCCATTGTCACTGAAAACTCAACCTCTCAAACCAATTATTTTATATGTCAGCATGAGTAATGTAATTGAAGGGGTAACTAGATGCTAGATGTCACTTATGAAATCTCTGCTAATTTAAACCTTTGGTTTAGGCTTGAACCAGTTTTCAAAATATAAAGCGCTGGAGGTACTCCACCAGTCAGACGGTTTTTGTGGAGGGAATAGACAGATGATGTTTCGGGTTGAGACCCTTCTTCAGACTGATGGAGTAGGCAGGAGAATGCTAAAAACGGAGAGGTGGGGTGCGGCAAAGCGTGGCAAGTGATAGGTGGATACAGGTGAGGGGGTTGATGGGCAGAAGGATGGTGTAAGTGACAAAGGCTAGAAGTGAAAACAAGACAAAAGGGAGTCAGGTAATGAAAGAAGGGGAGGGAAATATAAAGCTGGAGGAAGGGATATGGGTGGAAGATGGAGGACTGAGATGAGCAAAAACATTTTCACCCAGAGAGTTGTGAATCTGTGGAATTTGCTACCACAGAAGGCAGTTGAGGCTAATTCACTGGATGTTTTCAAGAGAGAGTTAGATATACTGTACAGTGGCTCTTAGGACTAACGGAATCAGGGGATATGGGGAGAAAGCAGGAATGGGGTACTGATTTTGGACTATCAGCCATGATCATATTGAATGGCGGTGCTGGCTTGAAGAGCCGAATGGCCTATTCCTCCACCTATTTTCTATGAAAGAGTGTGGATGGAAGGAATAAAGGGGAAATATAGGATTAATATGGAAGTTAAGCATACAGCGGAGCGGAAAGGTGTACGATGACTAGGGTGGTGGAAGATAGTGGAAGCAGCAGGTGGGGAGGGGATAGAAGTGGTGGTGGGGGGTATTAATTAAAAAAGGACTTTTTAATCTTTCATACGGTTCGGTTGTAGGTTACCCAAGCGGAGTCTACTCTTCCACTTTATGTGCGAGCTCACTGGAACAGAGTGAGCCCACACGCAATCAGGAAGAGTGTAAGGCTGAACACAAAATGGAAGAAGAGCTTTGAATGTTAGTGCAGTAATCTAACCACTGAATGTTAATCCAGTAATCAAACCACTCTGCTCCTACACCCACCTTCGACAACCACTGTGCTTCTACACGCAAAGCTCATGTACGTTTTTGCATTGGGGAAATTGATTTCTCACCATGTTGCCTGCTTTATAATTGACAAGAATTTAGGCTCAGAAATGCAAACAATTATGAATGATGGAAATCTGAAATGGAAACAGAAAACATTGGAAAACTCATCAGATCAGGTAGCATTGTGCAGGGATAAACAGCGTCAGGGTTTCAGTTCAATGACCTATCATTAGAACTGTTAACTATTTCCAATATGTTGTCGATTTTATTTAGAATGGCATGTCAAATAAAAGTTAATTGACCTCATTGACCGCTGGGTATGTTCTGCGACTTTGTTTTTATTTCTGTATTGGCTTAATGTTTTAACAAACACTGAGGATATTTCCCTCGCTGAAGCTTAAAGTAATATTTCATATATCTTCCATCTGTGAAGAAATGAATAAATTTGGTTGAATAAATTTTATGAATAAATTAATATTGCAAATTTACAGCAGTGTCAGCTTTTGCACCAATGAATTATGCATGTCATTTCTTCTTGGACTGGAATCTGAGCGACCAGTTATTACTTAGAGCTGACATGAAGGTGGAGATGTAAAATAGTAAGGCAATGGTGGAAATCTTCTCCACAAATCAACCTGTTAATTTAGTTTAGCTTAGTTTAATGATTTAGCACGGAATCAGGCCCCTTGGCCCTCCAAGTCCGCACCGACCAGTGATCCGCGTACATTAACACTATTCCTACACACAATAGGGATTTTTTACATTTATACCAAGCCAATTAACCTACAAACCTGTACGTGCTGTATTTGGAGTGTGTGAGGAAACTGAATCTCTCAGAGAAAACCCACACTGGTCACGGGGAGAATGTACAAACACCGTAAAGACAAGCACCCGTAGTCAGGATCGAGCCCGGATGTCTGGCGCTGTAAGGCAGCAACTCTACCACTGCACCACCTTGCTGCCCAATAAATCACAATTATCCAAATACAACTGGCAGCATCACTCTCCTGACATTTTCTGAAACCGCAGGAGTGCGCATAATCCGGTGAGAATGAATAATGTTCAGAAGTGTCAGGCAAGTAACCAAGCAGCTAGCTCCATGTGGAAAGATGGGAGAACATCTCAACATGCCTGGAATTAAGGTTGGTGTTTTGTTAGCGACCCTGCACTCAGATCCCATGTGGTTTGCACCCTTCATTAACCTCATAGCTCTCGCTGCCAACCCAGCAATTACCTGGACTTCTCACCTCTAAAATACATTGGTCAGAGTCTGTGAGTTTTCATTGGACTTCTGCCTCCCATGCCCTACCTTGCAACCAGCTCAGAAGACCTCTGAAAAGTGTCCTAATGCCTAGCCCTGACAAAATGCATTTCGCATTAAGAGTTTGAGGCTGACTTTAATCAGCGTAACATAGCTTTAAGTGGGGCCCAGTGGTAATGCACAACAGAAATTAGAAGTAGGCGACACTGGCATGAGACTGAGATCAAGTCCTAGGCGACTCACGCATTGTCCTCCAAATGCATGTTACGAAGTAATTCAATTTGCCCTGCATTATTGCACGTGTCATGTGTTCTGCTTGTTCCAGTATCCAAGCAAAATGTGGACTGGTCAAAAACATTGCTGTAAACAAGTCTTTGAGGGGTCAAGGAAAGAGCGTCATGTCATGGCCCTGTTTCCACCAATGTTTCCACCACCACGCACAAGAAGCGACAAGACAGACACCATTGTACGCAGGTGCCAAGAAGTGTATTCAGCCCTTGCTGAACAACTTCTAATCTTGTGTGTGGACTCAACAAGAAGAAGACCACTTCCTTGAACTAATTTATGTGCAATTGTTCCATGGCTGTGCACCTCCACTGTTATTTAATCCAGTATAAACTGTGAACTGTGGGACGACAGATGGCACAATGGGCTAAGTGTTCGGCTGGCAACCGGAAGGTAGCTGGTTCGAATCCCGCTTGGAGTGCATACTGTCGTTGTGTCCTTGGGCAAGACACTTCACCCACCTTTGCCTGTGTGTGTCCTTGGGCAAGACACTTCACCCTCCTTTGCCTGTGTGTGTGAATGTAATTATGTGAAGCACTTTGGGGTCAATGCAAGTTGACTAAAAATGTGCTATATAAATAAAGGGGAAAAAAAAAACCAAAAAAAAAACCGCATACTCCGGTGAACTCTTGACTTTCTGTAAACTCAAGAAGTCCTGGCCTAGAAATGTTATCACGGAGCACAAGTTGATAGGCACGGTGTGACCAAAATTTATCACACAGTCCATCGTTAAGTGATTGAGAATTTACTGCATTTGAGATGAACACTGACTTGCTCTGCAAATCATATTCTTGGATCACGATGCATGATTACACATGCATAACACTTAAACACAGCAGTTCGTGGAAATGCAGAGCCATGTCTATGCATGATCAGAGCATACTGGAGTCCTCAATTCCCCTATTCTGTGTAAAAGACTCCGTGCATTTACCTGATCTATTCCTCTCATGATTTTATGCACCTCTAGAAGGACACCACTCATCCTTCTGCACTACAAGGTATAAAGTCCTAGCCTGCTCAACCTCTCCCTATATCTCAGGGCATCAAGTGCTGACAAAATCCTTGCGAAACTTCACTGCACCCTTTCCATCTTGACCACGAGTTTTCTATAACATGGTGAGCAAAACTGAACACGATACTCTAAATGTGACCTCACCAATGTCTTGTACAACTGTAACGTGACCTCCCAACTTCTATACTCAATACTCTGACTGATGAAGGCCAATGTGCCAAAAGCCTTTTTGACCACACTATCTACCTATGATGCCACTTTCAAGAAACGATGCACCTGCACTCCTTGATCCCTCTGCTCTACAACGCTCCCCAGAGGCCTACCATTCACTGCCTAGTTCCTGCCCATGTTAGACTTTCCAAAATGCATCATCTCACATTTCTCTGTATTAAATTCTATCAACCATTCCTAAGCCCACTTCCCCAACCAATCAAGATCCTACTGTAATATTTGACAGCCATCTTCACTATCTACAATACCACCCACCTTTGTATATCTGCAAGCTTGCTAATATTGCCATGTACATTCTCATCCAAATCATTGATATAGATGACTATCAGCAATGGGCCCAGTACCAAACCCTGAGGCGCACCACTAGTCACAGGCCTCCAGTCTGAAAAACAACCTTCCACCACCACCACTTCCTTCCATGAAGTCAATTTTCCATCCACTCAGCTATCTCTTCTCGAAACCCATCTGATCTAACCTTCCAGAGCAGCCTACCAAGTGGAACCTTGTCAAAAGCCTTGCTGAAATCCGTTTATACAACGTGTCAATCAGATTTGTGAAACACGATCTCCCACCTACAAACCCGTGCTGACTATCCCTAATCAGACCTTGTCCATTTAAATGCATGTGTATCTTATCTCTTGGAATACTCACTAGTAACTGTAGATAAGCCAAGAAAATAAAACTGAGATTGTAGATCAGCCATACACTTGATGAATGGGAGACCAGGCTGGTAGCAGGGAATGCCCAGTCCTGCTCCTGGTACTTAGCTTCTTATTTTCTTGAGTGAATGAGTGAATGAATAGGTTTATTGGCCAAGTATTCACATACAAGGAATTTGCCTTGGTGCTCTGCCCACAAGTGACAACGACATATAGTGACAGTTAGGAATGACACATAAAACATTAAATATTAATAATAAAACATTATCGATTAAACATGTGAATTAAATAAAATACCAGAGCAAAAGGAGGCTACAGATTTTTGGTTATTGAGTAGAGCTACTGCTCATGGAAAAAAAGCTGTTTTTATGTCTGGCTGTGGCGGCTTTGACAGTCCGGAGTCGCCTTCCAGAGGGAAGTGATTCAAAGAGTTTGTGGCCAGGGTGAGAGGGGTCAGAGAGGATCTTGAAGTCTGACTGTGATCAAGCAGTGGTGGTTTTACATTGTGTGGACCCCACCTGTATACGATGGGAACTGACTAAGTGTCTGACCCAGTTCAGGTAAGTTACTTATTGGAATCAAACAGATTCCTGATGGGTCAGGTTGTCAGCCTGGTTCAGTATTTTCTCCAGGTCAGAATGATTTTCTTTATACTTTATACATGTAGATCCTATTTTCTTGATCAATAGCCTTGGGCGGCACAATGGCGCAGCGGTAGAGTTGCTGCCCCTCACGCCTCCAGCGGCAGAGGCCCGGGTTCAATCCTGGCTCCGGGCGCTGTCTGTACGGAGTTTGTACGTTCTCCCTGTGACCTGCGTGGGTTTTCTTCGGTTGCTCCAGTTTCCTCTCACGCTCCAAAGACGTGCTGGTTTTTAGGTTAATTGGGTTGGTATAAATGTAAAAATTGTCCCTAGTGTAGGATAGTGTTAGTGTGCATGGATCGCTGGTCGGTGTGGACTCGGTGGACTGAAGGGCCTGTTGCCACGCTGTATCTATAAGCTAAACTAAAAAAACTTAACAATATTTGGTGTTTGTGCTTGGATTTGGATTGGCAGACATCTGTTGGCTCATCAGCTAATTACTGCATTAATATCACAATGTAATCTATCCACACATAGAGAAACTGTAGCAATGCTTGAGAATTCTGTTATTTTGTTCTCTTTCAGCCATGTGACCCAGTCGACGAGCTTTGAAGACCCTCGATTGGAGGGAAGCCAGGTCGTACAGCCAACCACTCGGAAGATCGAGATGAAGCGGGATCCAGTGCTGGGCTTTGGGTTCGTAGCGGGCAGTGAGAAGCCAGTTGTTGTGCGTTCTGTTACACCAGGTAAGTACAAGGACAGTGCAGGCTGTATTCACAAGTGATAGGAGCCGAAATAGGCCATTCGGCCCATCAAGTCTATTCCACCATTCAATCATGGCTGATCTATCTCTCTCTCATAACTCCTGCTTTCTCCCCATAACCCCTGACACCCATACTAACCAAAAATCCATCTTAGCCTGAAAAATATCCATTAACTTGGCCTCAACAGCCTTCTGTGATAACAAATTCCACAGATTCACCACCCTCTGACGAAAGAAATTCCGCCTCATCTCCTTCCGAAAGGAATGTTAAAGGACATTCTGATGCTATGATCTCTGGTCGTAGACTCTCCCAATAGTGGATACATCCTCCACACATCCAATCTATCCAAGCCTTTCACTATTCACTATGCTCTGGAATAAATTGTCTCTGGTCCTTCATTCCATTCTCTTAGGTTTGTTCCTAGTTTCAATCAGTAACATTCTCCGGTGAAGTCCAGAATTAAAGAATCTTTGTCTCCTCGGGTTATTCTTTCAAAATGGGTTCCAAGCCAAAGACTAGTGACTGTACCAGGCATTATTGACCTGGATGAGTTTATAGTTTCGCTGCTGAACAATAAGTTTTCCCATCCCCTGAGACCAAGCTGCCATTGTTCCAGATTCCATTGTTGCACCAGTGGAATTTTCATGTCAAGAATATTGCTCAATGCATCTTATCTTGCAAACTGTATGAAGAATTCTACTGGAAGTAACCCAAGACTGATCTTTACTTGCATGTAAGGGACTGGGTATGTAATGGGGTGACCTAGATTGTAAGATTGTCACAGACTTCCCCCACTTGGTATTCCTGGCCAGTCCAATCAATAATAAAATCGTGCAGTACCAAGAGTAAAAAGCAGGATAAATTCAGTGAGGGGCGGAGTGGTGGCGCAGTGGTAGAGTTGCTGCCTTACAGCGCCAGAGACCCGGGTTCGATCCCGTCTACGGGTGCTGTCTGTACGGATTTTTGTACGTTCTCCCCGTGACCGCGTGGGTTTCCTCCGAGATCTTCGGTTTCTTCCCACACTCCAAAGACGTACAGGTTTGTAGGTTAGTTTGCGGTGTAAATGTAAATAGTCCCTAGTGTGCATAGGATAGTGTTAATGTGCGGGGATCGCTGGCCGGCGCGGACTCAGTGTTTCAGCGTTGTATCTGTAAACTAAACTCAACTAAACTAGTTATAGCACCTTGACAAGTTGGTATTTTCAAACGTTGCTGCTTGAGCTTTTACATATGCATGATGTGCACATAGAGTTAATATTACATTGAACTTATTCTTTCAGGTGGGCCCTCTGAAGGCAAGCTGATACCGGGAGACCAGATAATAAAGATAAATGATGAACCTGTCAACACAGCTCCCAGAGAGAGAGTCATTGACCTCGTTAGGTAATGGCATTTCATTTACATGTGGCCACTGATCATTAGCCAACCAAAACCGCAATATGATTTAATGAGAAGTGCACCGCTATGTGAGATTGGCGTATTAAGTCTTGATCGGGGAGGGAGCTATAGGTCTGGAAAGAATAAGGAATATTTCTTCATTGTTTTGGATGACTTGTGTATTAGTTGGCTATTTGTGTCTAAAAATAGTAACTTGGCCATGTCATCACTTTTCAAAAATCTGTTGTATGGCAGACGAGCAATTTTTATTTGAAAACACATTATTTACTGCACTGCACTCATCTACACATCTCAATGCTTCGTGAAAGCTGCCAACATAATCATGAGCCACTCGCATTCTCTCCTCCTCCCTTCGCAGTCGAGCAGAAGATACGAAAGCGTGAAAGCACATGCCGCCAGATTCAAGTTATCCGCTGTTAACAGACTCATGAACGAAACCTCCATGTGCTTGGGACGTATCCTGGTCCTCCAATCCACCTCATTGTGGCACTCACACTTTTTAATCTGCACTTTCCCTGCAGCTGCAACACTATATTCTGCACTCTGTTTAACTTCACCTCTGTACTACCTGTTGTACTTGTGTATGCTATGTACTGCCGGACTACTACACAAAACAAAGATTTTTACTGTACCTTGGCAAATACCTTGGTAGTATTATCCAGATTCAGAACCCCTATTTGCCATCCTCCATGAGTCACAAAGCCACTGAAAAGGGCCTGTCCCACTTTCACGAGTTTTTCACGAATTCTCCCGAGTTTTCCCCTTGATTCAAACTCGCAGAATTCGTAACGAGTCCGTAGGAGGTCGTATGAGTCCGTAGATATATCGTAGCGGCTCGTTATGTCAGCCATAGGTATTCGTGGCATCAAGTAAGTCGGGACGTTTTTTCCAGCCCGATAAAAAATGTCCACGTCAAAAAATGGTTGGGATGAAAGAAATTGCAACTTTTTACTTGTAAGGTGGGCATCGAAATAGTCGTGGGAATTCATAGACCTACTCGTAGGAGTCCGTAAGAATTTGTGAACATAGTCGTGGAAGGTCTCAGGGGTTGGTAGATTACCACGATCTTGATTTTGTTTTAGATCCTTTAAACTCGGCAAAGGTTTTGAATTAAGTCGTGAAATTGGGACAGGCCCTTCATATTGTAGATCTTACATTGTAGGTGAATTTCAGTATTACAGGGAGTTATAGTTTAGTAAGGAAGCAAATTTAACTATTTCGTTCTTGCCCAGCTAAAAACATTCTGATCGCCAATATCCAGATTTTCTTTTGTTAATACTTCAAACAGAAAGTATATCCTGGCTACCTACCATGTATCAACCATGTATCAACATTCGGAATTCAGCAACAGTAAAGAAGTACCGGATTCCAAGCCAAAGGGGAGGTGGTTAGAGATACATTAAATATCTGTCAGTATAATAACTTTATTCAACTGTAATAACAATGGGCGGCATGGTGGTGCAGCGGTAGAGCAGCTGCCTTTCAGCTCCAGAGACTTAGGTTCGATCCTGACTATGGATGCTTGTCTGTACGGAATTTATACGATCTCCCCATGACCTGCGTGGGCTTTCTTCGGGATCTTCGGTTTCCACCCACACTCCAAAGATGTACAGGTTTGTAGGTTATTTGGCCTGGTGTAATTGTAAAATGTAAAATTGGCCCTAGTGTGTGTAGGATAGTGTTAATGTGGAGAAATTGTTGATCGGTGCAGACTCGCTGGACTGAAGGGCCTGATTCTGCCCTCTATCTCTAAAAATATGTTTGCATTTATATGCAGGCTATTGGAAAGAGTCAATGTTCCATCTCAGTTTTAACGCAATCTGAACTGGGTGATTTGCCCAGTTATGTATCTCAATTATCCAGATTGCAACTTCAGTGGCTCTCTTGCCACCATATGTCGGGCGTTGGGTGCGGGCAGCCGCTGCACGAGTGCTGGAGTGCCCCTCCCTCCTGGAGTGTCCCGTACTGCCTTGCGAGTCCATTGTGAAATGGGTGAGTTTCGGGCTGTTTTTAAAACTTTAAACGATTAAGAAGTTTGGAAATGTAGGTGGGAATGCAACGGGAAGATGTTTATCGCCTCGATGGGAAAATTGTGAATAGAATGTGTGAAAATGGGAAGGCTGTGGCCTAGCGTTTGGAAGAAAATAGGAATTAACCAGATTGTGCTCAGATCACACACAACACACACACATATATATACATATGTATACATATATATACATGCAAAAAGTAGGATGGATGGATGGATGGATGGATAGATAGATAGATAGATAGATAGATAGATAGATAGATAGATAGATAGATAGATAGATAGATAGATAGATAGATAGATAGGTAGGTAGGTAGGTAGGTAGGTAGGTAGGTAGATAGATAGATAGATAGATAGATAGATAGATAGATAGATAGATAGATAGATAGATAGATAGATAGATAGATAGATAGATAGATAGATACCATCTAATCAGAGTTCATGATAGTCATGTTCTACTAAGGACGAGGGACAAGGATGATAAAGTAAAGGAAGCTTGGATGATGAAAGAGATTGTAAATTTTGTGAAACTGATGAGGAAACCTGTCAGGAATATAAATAGTGCAGAAACAAACTCAGACAGAATTAAGAGGGATAAAAGGAGCCTTGAAATGTCCTTGACAAGTAGGATCATCGAGAATTCCACGAGAACTTATGCATAAGTTAAAAACAAGAGCGTTTTTGAGGAGGTGACAGAAGTGATTGGTGGTAAGGCAGTGAATGTGATCTTCATTCAGTAAAGTATTTGACAAGGTCCCTACAGATTAAGATGCATGGGGTCCTTGATCATTTGGTATTTAGATTCAGAGCTGACGTACCCATTGAAGATGGAGGGAGGGTATTATCCTGGCTGAAGATACGTGACCAGGTGGATCAGTGCAGGGATCTCTTGAGCAAAAAGCAATGTGCAGGAGGAACTCAATAGGTCAGACAGTATCAATAGAGGAAATGGACAGGTGATATTTCTGGTGGGAAGCTGTTTCAGACCGCTGGGACCTCTGTTGTTTGTGATATATAAATGGCTTGTAAATGTAGATAGGTTTGCAGACTACACAAAAATAGATGGAGTTGCAAATACTAAAGAAGCCTGCCAATGGATTCACCAGGATTCATCAGTTAAAGATAATGGCCAACAAAATGTTGGGAAGAGTTTAATCAAGGCAGCCTTGAGATGTTGTACTTTGGGAGGTTAAATGGAAAGGCAAAGTATCCATTTAATGGCAGGTCCCATGCTTTTCAGACTCAAGCCTGTGACTAGTGGTGTGCCTATTGGAATCGGCACAGGGCCCGTTGCTGTTTGTCATTTCTATCAATGATTTGGTTGAGAATGTACAAGGCATGATTGCAGATGACACTAAAGTACATGATATGACAGATGGTGAAGATGGCAATGTAGAATTCCAGCAGGATCTTGGTCAGCTGGGCGAGTGGGCCAAGGAATGGCTCATGGAGTTTAATTCAAATAAGTATATGAAGTGTTACATTTTCAGAAGTCAAAGCAGGGCAAGACCTTCACAGTGAATGGTTGGGCCCTGGAGAATGTTGTAGAGCAGAGGGATCTAGGAGTATAGTAATGTAGCTCTCCGAAAGTGGCATCACAAATAGATTGGATGGTGAAGAAAACTTTTGGTACATTGGCCTTCATCTTTCAGGGAATTGAGTATAGGTTACATATAGGGATTGTGATGACATGTTACAGTCACACAAGCCGTTGGTGTGGCTGCACTTGGAATATTGGGTTCATTTTTGGTCATCCTGCTATGGGACGAATGGCATTAAGATTTAGGACGGCACAGTGGCCCAGTGGTGGAGTTGTTGCCTTACTTCGCCAGAAATCATGACTACGCTGCTGTCTATAAGGAGTTTGTACGTTCTTCCTGTGCCCACGTGGGTTTTCTCCAGGTTCTTCAGTTTCCTCGCATATTCCAAAGACGTGAAGGTTTGTAGGTTAATTGGCTTCTGTAAAAATTGTTCCTGGTATATAGGATAGAATGAGTGTATGGGTGATTGTTGGTCGATGTGGACTCGGTGGGCCAAAGGTCCTGTTTCCACTCTGGACATCTAAACTAAGATTGAATGAGTGCAGAAAATATTTAAGGGGATATAGTCATTGAGTCATAGAGTGATACAGTGTGGAAACAGGCCCTTCGGCCCAACTCGCCCACACCGGCCAACAATGTCCTAGCTACACTAGTCCCACTTGCCTGCACTTGGTCCATATCCCTACAAACCTGTCTTATCCATGTACCTGTCCTATCCATGTACCTGTCCAATTGTTTCTTAAACGTTGAGATAATCCCAGCCACAACTACGGCACCTCTTCTGGCAGCTTATTCCGGCAGTTAGTAGGATATTGCCAGAACTTCTGGGTCTGGGCTGTAGGGAGATGTTGGGCTGGCCAGGACTTTATTCCTTGGAGTGCAGGATGCTGAGCAATGATCTTATAGAGGTTTAGAAAAACATGAGGAGAAGAATCATAGTGAATGGACATAGTCTTTCTTGCCTGGGTTAGGGGTATCTAAACCAGAGGGCACAAGTTTAAGGTGAGAGGGGAAAGATTAAATAGGAACCTGAGGGGGGATATTTTCATACAGAGGGTGGGGGTATAATGAATGAGCTGCCAGATGAAGTCGTTGAGAAGGTACAATAACAACATTACAAGAACATTGATGGGAAATGTTTAGATGGGATATAGATCAAACATGGGAAAATGAGACGAGCTTAGATAAGGCATCTTGGTCGGCATGGACAAGTTTGGCTGGTGGGCCTGTTTCAGTGCTAGTTGACTGATTCTATGATTCTTAACAACACTGATGTATAGAGGAATGTTCAAGCCCAAGTTTATAGCTCGTTAAAAGTAGCAACACATGTAGATAAAGTGGAAAAAAAAAGGAGTTTGGCGTGCTGCCTTCATTTGTTGAGTCATTGAGTGTAAGTGTCAGGAAGTCATAAAACTTTGGTTAGGGTGCATTTGGTATATTTTACTTCGGAGTCACGTGAGTGACTACGTGAAGACCCCGCCAGCACGCATGCGCGACATAGCGTCTCACGCAGTGCAACAGCGACGGGCGGGAGAACGAGCTCTCCCGCAATAGAGTTTAAAATGGGACCTCCAGGTAAGTAAAACTTATTCTGAGGTCGTATTTCGTAAAACCCTTGTTGTGCTCTGTTTTATAGAGAACATGGACAAGGGCAGAAAAACAAAGAAGGTCGCACCCCGTCTGACTGTGATGGCCCAGGAGGGTTCCAGCAGTGGGGGGCGACTGGCGGCACCTGGACCGCACTTGCTGCGGCCCACAGTCACCGACGCAATTTCTGCTGAGCCGAGCCCAACGCCACAAGCTGCTCAGCTCGAGCCACCGCAGCGGGTTGGAGGCAAGGCAAAGCAGAAGTCGGTCCGGCTGGTAGACTCCGATGAGTCTGGTCAGGAAGACACGCTGCCTGAGAGCGGCAAAGGTGACCGTTTGTCCCGCATGGAGCGGTTGATGGAGCAGATGCTCCAGCGGGACTTGCTCCGGGAGATGGGGCAAGCCCGCCATGGGAGTGCATGCACACCCACAACAGTGCAATATCCAGCACTGTCCATCACATCTCCCTCAGCAGAGGGGAGCGTTGGTGACCAGGGCTGGGCTGGTCAAGAAGAGGGGTCCGTGGCTGAAGACAACAGCAGTATGCTGGGGGTGCAGGAACAGGAAGAGCTGCTGGGAGTGGTCAACCACTGCGCGGTAACACCACGAGCGGGACAGCGACAAAATTGGCGGCCAGTATTGACTACCTGTCCTTCAACCCACTACAAGAACAGGTAGTAAATGAGGCATTGGACAGATACACGCCCCCGGAGAACTGCATCTCACTCAATGTACCGGCCATTAACAGCCAAATCTGGGGGTACATTGGGTTGGGCATACGAACCCAAGAGCTGAAGCTCCAAAAAATTCTGAAGCTCCTGACATCAGCTATTACATCGTATGCTTGTTCCGTGGATGGGGTCAAAATGACCAACAACCAGCAGGACACCCTGGCTCTACTGTGCAACACACAGTACGAGATAAATAGCCTGCGGAAAGATGCCATCAGACCTGCCCTCAATCCCAAATTTGCAGGGTTGTGCAAATCTGCGACCTCACAACCTCAAATCCTGCTATTTGGAAAGGACCTGTCGAAATAGGTTAAAGATCTGGATGAGGAGTCGAAAGCGCTTGGACTCATGAGGGCAGGCCTAGGAACGAGCAAAGCCACACAACTCAGGCGGCAGCACCCCTACGCATCCACCAGCAGGCGTCAACATCATGGTGCTGGTGAAATCATGGGGCCCGCATATCATCCCCGGAGGTCTTTTTTAGGCCAGGGCCCAGAGCGGACCCCATGGAAGATGCGCCAATCCCACACAGCAACACCTCGACCGATGAAGAAACAGAAACCCAGGAAATGAACACTCTACCGGTAACCATGGTGGTAGGTGAGTCTGGTTCCTTCCAGAACATAAAAGATGCAGGGCCGGTACTAACAGGGGGAAGGTTACACCTGTTTTTGGAAGCATGGAGGACTATCACTCTTGATAATTATATACTACAAAGTATTCAGGGATACAAAATTGAATTAATTCAAAAAAGTATGCCATAAGTTCAGCATGTACCCCACAGGGAGCTTACCCTCTCACAAAAAGAAAAATACGAAGGATAGGCAGAACTGGTGAGATTACATACAAAAGGAGTCATAGAAAAAACGGAACATGACCCTTTGGAATTTGTATCAAATATCTTTACAAAAAGCAAGAAAGATGGTGGATGTCGCATCATCATTGACTTGACGACACTGAATACTTTTGTCAAGTATATACATTTCAAAATGGAAACATTTGTTACTGTCAAACAATTGATTTCCAGAGGATACTTCATGGCATGCATCGATTTAAAAGATGCATACTAATCAGCACCCATTCATAAGGATCATCGTAGATACCTAAAGTTTCACTGGATGGGGCAACAATGGCAGTATAAAGCATTGCCAAATGGTCTAACATCAGCCCCAAGATTATTTACCAAGATATTAAAACCAGCCTTGGCAATACTAAGAAAACAAAAACATATTGTCATGGCATATCTTGATGACATTTTGATAGTGGGCAAATCCGTGGAATTAGCTAAATCAGCAGTATTAGCTACCAAACAATTGTTTGAAACTCTGGGGTTTGTTATACATCCAGATAAATCTAAGTTGACACCATCCACAACTATGGACTATCTGGGATTCACAATTAACTCAGTCCACATGTCTGTAACGTTGCCAAAAGAGAAAGCAGCAGAATTGGTACAAGCCTGCAACAAATTGATGGTTACCAATCAACCAACTATTCGACAGGTGGCAAGAGTAATTGGGAAATTAGTAGCAGCATTTACAGCTACCCAGCTTGGACCTTTGCATTACCAAAACTTACAAAGAGCAAAGGTGCAAGTGCTAAAACAACATGCAGGTCATTTTGATCGACCGATGAAATTACCAGCCAAAGCAATCTCAGAATTACAATGGTGGAAAGTAAACATTTGGCATAGTTCCAGCCCCATCATTATCAATAACCCAACAATCACGATACAAACGGATGCTAGTGCTCAAGGCTGGGGAGCAGCTAACACTATATCTAGTACTGGTGGTAGATGGAACATACAAGAATCATCACTACTACAGACACTGGGTATAAATTATTTAGAAATGATGGGTGCGTTTTATGGGCTAAAAGCTTACTGTTCAGCTATGCACCATTTGCATGTCTGCCTACAAATTGACAATACCACAGTGGTGGCCTATATTAACCATATGGGCAGAATAAAATCGATATCTTGTGACAATCTGGTCAACACAATCTGGCAATGGTGTGTCGACAGACATATTTGGCTATCAGCAACTTACCTACCAGGTAAGCTCAATACAGTGGCAGACACCAGGTCACGAAAATTCAACGACAACACGGAATGGATGTTGAACCCCAAAGTATTTGCTGAAATTACAAAGCGATATGGAACATCAGATATCGATCTCTTCGCATCCCGACTGAATCACCAGTTATCAACATATGTCGCTTGGGAACCAGACCCTGAGGCAGCAGCGATGGACACGTTCTCGCTGAATTGGGGGAAATTGTTTTTCTATGCTTTTCCCCCCTTCTGCCTCATCAGTCGGGTCCTACGCAAAATACAAATGGACTCTGCTTCATGTATTTTGGTAGTACCCGACTTGCCTACACAGCCATGGTTCCCTGTGGTCCTTGACATGGTCACTGAACCACCCATGACCATTCCCAGAAGACCAGATCTGTTGGTCCACCCTGTCACAGACGAGAGTCATCCGTGCCATGACAGGATAAATCTGTTGGGTTGCAGAATTTAAAAAGGCCACTATTGGATCTGGGACTATCAAACAGGACCATGGACATGATGATGGCATCTTACCGACAATCAACCAAGAAACAGTACCTCTCCAGCATCCGGAAGTGGGAAGTATAGTGCTCGAGGATTGGGGTAACATATAGAACAGCTACAATAACGAACGTCCTGGAGTTCCTGTCCAGCCTTCACTATGATGAAGGGCTGAGTTACAGCACAATTAATAGTGCTAGGAGTGCTCTGTCAGCCTATCTATGGCAGGCACCAGGACAACAGTCCATAGGATCAGATCTGCTGGTGGCCAAACTAATGAAAGGTATTTTTAATACCAACCCCCCTAGACCAAGGTACACCCAGATCTGGGACGTCAGTGTCGTCCTATCATTACTGAGGGGTTGGTCACCAGCCAGATCCCTGACTCTGGAACAGCTCACTCTGAAAACTGTAATGCTGATGGCTTTAGTCTCAGCTCAAAGGGTCCAGTCCCTATACTATCTAAGACTGGACAATATGGTCACATCAGCTGACCAAATTACATTCAAAATCTGGGAACTGGTCAAGCTGAGCAGACCGGGAACTTCAGGACTAACGATGGAATTCCGGGCGTACCCACCTGACCCCCATTTATGTGTCATGTCACATCTGCTGCTATACCTTAGCACAACCAAAGCATTCCGAGGGAGCATAATGGCACTATGGGTCAGCTTCAAAAAGCCACATGGTCGGGTGTCGGTACAAACCATCTCAAGATGTCTCAGACAGGTATTGGGAGCTGCTGGGGTGGATACTGACATTTTAAAATCTCACTCCACCAGGGCAGCAGCAACATCGGCGGCCAGGAATATGGAGGTGCCAATGGATCATATCCTGGCAACAGCGGGATGGTCCACGGAAAGGACTTTCCAAACATTTTATTACAAGTCGATTGCCAAACCTGCATTGTTTGCAGAAAGGATTTTAAGTTCTGCAAATATATAATTTAAGCCCGGGGGAGCATTATTTTTTTTGTTTAAAATAAATATTGTTATTGTTTTTAAAAAACTGATTCATGTTTAATTACGATAACATACTTCCTCCCTTGGATGACTTCGGCAGTGAGTGAAGCATGGACTGTTACACGGCTTGAAATCACAGAGCTTTAAAATCTTCACGTAGTCACTCACGTGACTCCGAAGTAAAATAGTATGATTAAACGAGAACTTACCAGTTTGAAGTTTGATCTTTATTTTATGAGGAGTTACGATGAGGGATTACGTGCCCTCCGCTCCCACCCTCAATTATAAAGGTCAACTGGTATCCTAGTTCTTCTTATCTTTACTATGTTTATTTCAATTACTGTTTCTGTGATTCCACACCGCTGCTTTGAAGAATGTCGCGCCTGCGTGCTGGCGGGGTCTTCACGTAGTCCCTCATCGTAACTCCTCATAAAATAAAGATCAAACTTCAAACTGGTAAGTTCTCGTTTAATCTTACTAGTATATGTAGTTCTGGTTGCCTCGTCCAGGAAGGATGTGGAGGCTCTGGAGAGGGTACAGGACAGGTTCACCAGGACCCTGTCTGGATCAGAGCATATTAGCTACAAGGAGAAGTTGGAGCAACTGGATTGTTTTCTCTGGATCATCAGAGGCTGAGGGATACTTGATAGGAGTAAATCAAATTATGAGAGGGTAGACATTCAGAATCTTTTTCCCAGGATTTCAAACATAAGGGCAAGGACAAGGGCCCAAATACATGGGCATAACTTTAAGGTGGGAGGGCGAGAGTTGAAAGGAGCAATGCGGGACAAGTTATTTTGCACAGAGAATTGTAAGTGTATGGAATGGACCGCTGTGGGTGGTGGTGGAAGCAGATACAACGGTGGCATTATAAAGTATTTTACATAGACATGTGGATATGCAAAAAAGAGAGACTTGGATTATGTGGAAGCTGAAGGAATTAGTTCAAGTTCAAGTTCATTGTCATATGCATGAGTACGTTGAGGAACCGAAACGTCATCAGTCAAATGCTGCTGACCTGCGACTATCACCAACACTTTGTGTTTTGCTCAAATTGTCAGCATCTGCTGTTCCGGTGTCTCCTATACTGTTCTATGTTCTATAGTATACTAATACTGTCAGTGAATTAATAACTGAAATGGTTTCGAAGAAATAATCAAAATGATGCTCAACTCGAAAGGCACTTTACAACTAATGGAAAGTAAATACTTCTTCCAACGAAAGTATTGAATTTACACTCGGTCTGAGTGGAAGCATTTTGTAAGCACTTAAACCAGGATACCTAATGGGATATTGATAAGATTGCTACACGATGATATTTTGTCTTGACCTGAGAGGTTGCGAGCATGGCATTTGTGTTGCAACTCTTCAACATTGAATTTCAGTGTAGGTCCAGAGATAAGGCCCTTCAGCATCTGGCTTTTGGAGAGAAATAATGCTTTAGAGAGGTCAAAGCCTTGTGCCCTGAAGGCGATAGTCCGGTAAAGTTCAATCATGTTGTGTTGGATTTAGTATATTAGCACTGTCATCAAAATTACTGATGACCTGTTAGACAATAGACAATAGGTGCAGGAGTAGGCCATTCGGCCCTTCAAGACAGCACCGTCATTCAATGTGATCATGGCTGTGATCATGGGTACCCAATCAGTACCCCGTTCCTGCCTTCTCCCCATATCCCCTGACTCCGCTATTTTTAAGAGCCCGATCTAGCTCTCTCTTGAAAGCATCCAGAGAACCTACCTCCACTGCCCTCTGAGGCAGAGAATTCCACCGACTCACCACTCTCTGTGAGATCCCACAGACTCACCACTCTCTGTTAGCAGTTCATCCCACGTTCTTGATGCACGCAAAAGGTTCACCTCCACTTCATTCAAGTTTGTCAGCTTCTTTCCAGCTGTTATCAAATGAATGAATGTATGTTAAGGATGAATTGCTGATTCCCAATCTTGATTTACAGTGCATTCAGAAAGTATTCAGACCCCTTCACTTTTTCCACATTTTGTTACGTTACAGCCTTATTCGAAAATGGATTAAATTCATTTTTTTTAATCAGCAATCTACACACAATAGCCCACAATAAAAATAAGTGAAAACAGATGTTTAGAAATTTTTGCAAAATAATTAAAAATAAATAACTGAAATATCACATTTACATAAGTATTCAGACCCTTTACTCAGTACTTTATTGAGGCACCTTTGGCAGTGATTACAACCTCAAGTCTTCTTGGATTTCACACTACAAGCTTGGCACACCTGTATTTGGGTAATTTATCCCATTCTTCTCTGCAGATCCTCTCAAGCTCTGTCAGGTTGGATGGGGAGTGTTGATGCACAGCTATTTTCAGGTCCCTCCAGAGATGTTCGATCGGGTTCAAGTCCGGGCTCTGGCCGGGCCACTTACGGACATTCACAGACTTGTCACAAAGCCACTCCTGCGTTGTCTTGGACGTGAGCTTTAGGTCGTTGTCCTGTTGGAAGGTGAACGTCTGCCCCAGTCCGAGGTCCTGAACGCTCTGGAGCAGGTTTTCATCAAGGATCTCTCTATACTTTGCTCCGTTCATCTTTACCTCGATCCTGACTGGTCTCCCAGTTCCTACCGCTGAAAAACATCCCTACAGCATGATGCTGCCACCACCATGCTTCACCATAGATATGGTATTGGCCAGGTGATGAGCGGTGCCTGGTTTCCACCAGACGTGACACTTGGCATTCAGGCCAAAGAGTTCAATCTTGGTTTCATCAGGCCAGGGAATCTTGTTTAGGTGCCTTTTGGCAAACTCCAAGCGGGCTGTCATGTGCCTTTAACTGAGGAGTGGCTTCTGTCTGGCCACTCTACAATAAAGGCCTGATTGGTGGAGTGCTGCAGATATAGTTGTCCTTCTGGAAGTTTCTCCCGTCTCCACAGAGGAACTCTGGAACTCTGTCAGAGTGACCATCGGGTTCTTGGTCACCTCCCTGAATATGTTAGTAAGTCTCTATCCTAAGGCCCTTCTCCCCCGATTGCTCAGTTTGGCCAGGCTCTATGAAGAGTCCTGGTGGTTTCAAAGTTCTTCCATTTAAGAATGACGGAGGCCACTGTGCTCTTCGGGACCTGCAATGCTCCAAAAAATGTTTTATACCCTTCCCCAGATCTGTGTCTCAACACAATCCTGTCTCGGAGGTCTACAGACAATTCCTTCGTCTTCATGGCTTGTTTTTTGCTCTGACATGCACTGTCAACTGTGGGACCTTATATAGACAGGTGTGTGCCTTTCCAAATCATGTACAATCAATTTAATTTACCACTTGTAGACTCCTATCAAGTTGTAGAAACATCTCAAGGATAATCAATGGAAACACGATGCACCAAAGCTCAATTTTGAGAGTCACAGCAAAGGGTCTGAATACTTACGTAAATGTGATATTTCAGTTATTTATTTTTAATTATTTTGCAATAATTACTAAACACCTGTTTTTGCTTTTATATTATGAGGTATTGTGCGTAGATTGATGATTTTAAAAAAATGACTGTAACCAATTTTAGAATAAGGCTGTAATGTAACAAAATGTGGAAAAAGTGAAGGGGTCTGAATACTTTCTCAATGCACTGTACATACCATACCCTATGGTATGAATTGATTGGATAGCACTTAGGGCGACATGGTGATGTAGTGGTAGAGCTACAGCCTGACAGCACCGGGTTCGATCCTGACTACAGTTGCTGGTCTGTATGCTGTTTGTACATTCTCCCTGTAGCCTGCGTGGGTTTTCTCTGAGATCTTCGGTTTCCTCCCACACTCCAAATACACACAGGTTTGTAGGTCAATTGGCTTGGTATAAATGTAAAACTGTTCCTGGTGTGCGTAGGGTAGTGTTAGTGTGTGGGGATCGCTGGCCGGCTTGGATTCGATGGCCCGAATGGCCTGTTTCCGCGCTGTATCTCTAAACTAAACTGAAAAAAGCAGGAAAGACAAACGCGTTTCACCGCATCTCGGTGCATGAGACAATGGTAATAATCCAAACCAAACCTTTGCTATGATCTTGGCAAACTGAATGAAATGTACAGAGGGCAGCAGGTCATCCAGCACAATATACGATACACTTGTCTGTATTCAGTACCTCGATCCCTCAAGGTCTACGTGCTCTGTTATGGTTTGTGTTCAGCTGGTTGTTTTTGTCACTGTTTGTTTGTTACCATGGCTACTGAAGGAAGACGATGCATAAACTTTCCAGTGACTGATTGCAATATAGGATGGATCGGTGGCACAGGGCCACTAGCAGATGTCTCATCCTCCAGGGCACTTATGCCTTCTGCCATCACACAGGAGGTGATGCTGGTTTCTGTCCTCGTTTTGGTGCCGATGGTGGATTTGAGTTGACAGTGGCTGTGAACCTATTTCCCCCACCCAAGTCTGCAGAGCCCTTTGTTTACTGTGGTTTAAATAGCCTCGCAACAGCCATCCACTTGGCTGAGACCTGTATCCATATGGTATCCTGAATATCTGTGAATGCAAAGTAGTACCATCTTGCATTTAAGTAGGGACTCTAACACTATCATCTGCCAGTTCAATCATTCTGGGTGTAGTGGCTCACTTCGAACAACTTGAATTTAAATAGCATGTTTGGCATCTAAATTTTGCACGGGCAATTCATTCAAACATTACCCTGCCCCTCAACACTTGTGTCCCTCAGGGCCGTGTGCTCATTCTTTTACTCAGCCCGACCATTCCCTCTCTCCCCCCTCACATCAGGCAAGAAGTGCAGAAGTTTAAAAATGAACACCTCCAGATTAAGGGACAGTTTCTTCCCAGCTGTTATCAGGCAACTGAACCATCCTCTAACCAGCTAGAGTAGGTTTCTAACCACCCATCTACCTCATTGGAGAGCGTTGAAGTATCTTTAATCAGACTTGCACTAAATGTAATAATATCTTGCATCAGTACACAGTGGATGGCTTGATTGTAATAATCATGTATAACCGTTTGTTTCTGTGCAGCACACAACAAAAAGCTTTTCATTGTACGTTGGTACATGTGACAATAATGAACTAAACTAAAAAAACTTGTACACCCGTGACAGTGTACTCCAGTACAGCTCATAAGGTCATAAGGTCATAAGTGATAGGAATAGAATTAGGCCATTCGACGCAGCAAGTCTGCTCCACCATTCAATCATCTATCTCTCCCTCCTAACCCCATTCTCCTGCCTTCTCCCCATAACCCCTGACACCCATACTAATCAAGATTCTATCTATCTCTGCCTTAAATATATCCACTGACTTTGCCTCTAAGAATTCCACAGATTCACCAACCTCTGATTAAATACATTTCTCCTCATCTCCTTCCTAAAAGAAAGTCCTTTAATTCTGAGGCTATGATCCTAGACTCTCCCACTAGTGGAAACATAATCTCACACCCACTATATCCAAGCCTTTCACGATTCCACAGATCAAAGCTCCTGTTTGATCTTTGAGTTGGACAATGACTGGTGACGGCCTGATCAACATCACGATGAGGCAAAGTACAGGAAAGAGATCAAAACCTGGTGTCATGGTGTCAGGACAACAACTAAGGTCTTAACACAAGTTGGTTATTGACCTAAGGAACGGGGGTTGAATACAACCTTGTAGTAGAAATAGTCTACAACTTCCATGTCTATGCTGAAGATAAACACAAAAAGCTGGAGTGACTCAACAGGGCATGGCAGCACCTCTGGAGAGAAGGAATGGGTGATGTTTTGGGTCAAGACCCTTCTCTGGGCATCCATATCACCATTGACCGAATCTGTTCCCTTCACACCAAAATGATGGCCAAGAAAATGCATCAACACATTGTCGGCATCTGAAAATGTTAGGCATGTCCACGAAGATCCTCTCAAACTACTACTAATGCTCTCCAGAAAGTATTCTGAGCCTGGTGTTGGAACATTACCCTGACCCTCAGGGCTGGTGTCCCTCAGGGTTGGAAAGGCACCAGTGTATTCAAGAGAGTTAGATTTAGCTCTTAGGGC
The DNA here is from genome assembly GCF_010909765.2 of Amblyraja radiata. Classification (NCBI taxonomy): domain Eukaryota; kingdom Metazoa; phylum Chordata; class Chondrichthyes; order Rajiformes; family Rajidae; genus Amblyraja; species Amblyraja radiata. Next base: position 50,429,648 of record NC_045969.1, read on the forward strand.
TAACGGAATCAAGGGATTATGGGGAAAAAGCAGGAACGGGGTACTGATTTTGGATGATCAGCCATGATATATTAAATGGTGATGCTGGCTCAAAGGGCCAAATGGCCTACTCCTGCACCTATTTTCTATGTTTCCATGTTTCTGTGCTGAGGACTGATATGATCTCGGCCTGGTGTGGCAACATAGAACTTATGGCCTTGATGGTCCTCCTGGGTTCAGTGGGCTGAAGAGCCCGTTTCCATACTGTATCTTAAAACAAACCCACGTTGAAGGAGTTAGAAGAATTGCCCAACATCTTTGGTGGAAATATGTTTTGAGGAGCATTGTAAAGGATTAGTGGAAGAGGCACTGATGCAGACGACATCCGAGTAAAGTATATGTGGCCAGGTGTCCAACTTGAATGACAGTCATTGTGAAAAATGTGATGTTAGCAAAGAAATGGGCACACGTCTCTTCTTTCTTGGAAACAAATTTGAATTCTGTTGTAATCTATTCGGGAAATCATTCACAGTTATGCATGTTGGATCCGTGGACCTCAATTGAACTATATCCTGTTCCATTTAAAATAATGCAAACTTAGCAAAGGCCTTAATTATTCAAGACTCTGAACCATTGTGTATCTCCTTGTCAGCTTCCCCATCTGAACTATTCTACATTCCCTTTGAGCCTCATTCCCTTTGATTTCTCGTTCTCACACCTTACCCTTCCATATCTCTATGTCTCCCTCTCCCCTGAATCTCAGCCTGAAGAAGGGTCTCAACCCGAAACATCGCCCATTCCTTTTCCCCTGAGATGCAGCCTACTCCAGCATTTCATGCCTATCTTCGGTGTAAACCAGCATCTGCAGTTCCTTCCTACTCATTTGTAGATGAACAGAAATAACTCAGGGAAGTTCCAAAATCATCTCCAGTAGTACCATGCTTTTGTGCACTGTATGATTCACCACGATTTAAAGATGACAGGGAAAATTGTGGACTGACAGGGGATTCGACAAAATCTGCAGTTTTCCTTCTCCGATCATTCATGCTTCTGCTGCACACACCAATGGAGAAGCCCACACATTAAAATTGGTCCCAATGCATCCAGCACACAACAAAAGGAATCTTCATTGTCACTTTCTCTTAGAGAGTCCTCATCCTGTGAAGCCAGGCCAAATAACCTATTCAACGGTGCTCTTTTAGGATAGACACAAAATGCTGGAGTAACAGCGTGACAGGCAGCCTCTTTAGATAGAAGGAATGGGTGACGTTTCCGGTCGAGACCCTTCTTCAGACTTTTAGTCTTTTAGGAACTTTTAGAATTATTTTAGTTCTTTTAGGAAGTTGTAGGAACTCTCCAGGGCCCTTTCTCCTCATTCCTAATTCCAACATCCAACGAATACAGGCACAAAATTCCAGAGAAACTCAACGGGACAGGCAGCATCTATGGAGAGAAGGAATGGGTGACGTTTCCGGTCGAGGCCCTTCTTCCAATGTCCAACTTCCCAATTCAGTGATCCGTATAAACCCCCATGGCCTCCCACACCCAGCAGAAAATCCAATGATCTGCCGCCAATCAACCCCACTAATATATCACCTCACTATCTTCCCCAACAGACAGTTACAAAATCCTGCCTCATCAGGGACCTGATCCCCTCCACGAACAGCCACAACCCCCACCCCACACGCTTCCTCGCGGTGTGGCCTAGGTCTACAACTAAGATGAATTCTTTTGCAAGCACGAGGAGGGCTAGTCTTTCAGAGTATGAAGCCTCTTCCATATTGCACAGTACATGGCCAAGATACGGCAAAACATTGCAGCCATCTCTCGGACAGCAGGTTAATTGGCGAACCACACATTGCCCTCATGCATGTTTACAGTCACCATGAAACGTTTAGAACGAACGGTTTAATTTCAAGATTCAAGACAAGAGTCAAGAGTGTTTTATTGTCATATGTCCCGGATGGGACAATGAAATTCTTACTTGCTGCAGCACAACGGAATATGGGAATATGTAAACATAGTACATAATGGGGGAAGAGAAAAAAAAAGAAAAAGTTCAATATATAACAAATATAGTGCAATAATAATATAGTATTTTGCAGTTCAGAGCTAAGAGCTTATTTGTAGTCGTGTTTAATAGCCTGATGGCTGTAGAGAAGAAGCTGTTCCTGAACCTGGACGTTACAGTTTTCAGGCTCCTGTACCTTCTTCCTGGTGGCAGTGGTGAAATGAGTGTGTGGCCAGGGTGGTGTGGTCTTTGATGAATTTGGGGCAGCGACTCCGATAGATCCCTTCGACGGTGGGGAGGTCAGAGCCGGTGATGGACTGGGCAGTCCATTGTCTCAAATCTTGCATTTTATTGCTGTTTTCCCCTCAACAGCAGATACCAAAACCGCTTTCCCTTCTTTTAGAAGACAGATGATATGCAATTAGACCTGTTATACTGCGAGATTTATGTTCTTCACCAATTCACCCACCCTACGACAGAACAAAGTTGTACTCAATGCTAGTGATAGGTATAGATGGCAAGGTAAAGCTGGAACATTAAAGAGATGAATCTTTACAAGTGATAATGCATTGTTGAATTCGAGACCAAGGACTTTCCCTATGCTATCTCATTCTATAGCTCTTTAAAAGGAAAAATCTCACTTCATTTTAAATTGTACCTTGATGCATCTTAACAGGAGTTACTGAGACATTCCTGGTGTGACCCGATCAACAGGCTGATGTATTTTTATTCATTTATTAACAAGATGAGAATGTTGCTGCCATGCTGGTTTTAGAACATAGAACAGTACTGCACAGGAAGGGGCCCTTCGGCCCACAATGTTTGTGCCAGACATGATGCCAAGTTAAACTGATTTTATCAGACTGTGCATGACCCATATCCCCTCTATTCCTCGTACTTCCATATCTAAAAGTCTCTTAAACGCCACTGTGGTATCTACCTTCACTGTGATATCTACCCGTGGCTATGTGTTCCAGGTCCCCACCACACTCTGCCCCACATATCTCCATTACACTTCCCCTCTCTCACCTTCTAGATACGCCCTCTAGTGTTCGACATTTCCAGCCTGGGGAAAAATATTCTGTCTACCTTACCTACTGAATGCCCATGTATGGTTTAAGTTGCCCGTCCCCAATTGAACTGATTGTCTTGTCATGTCAGTATTTAAGTACAAACCACATTAGTGGGCTCGCAGTCATATATTAGATAGAGTCATACAGCATGGAAACAGGCCCTTTGGCCCGACTCATCCATGCCAACTAAGATGTCACATCAACACAAATCCCACCTGCCCATGCTTGGCCCATTCATGTACCTATAGAAATATATTTTAAATGCTGTTATAGTACCTGCCTCAATGACATGCTCTGGCAACTTGTTCCATATATCCACAGCCCCCTGTATGAAAAAAATTGCCCCTCAGGTTCCTATTAAATCTTTCCCCTCAAATGGACCAAACTGGATCAATCATAGCTGATCTATCTCTCCCTCCTAACCCCTTTCCCCTGCCTTCTCCCCATAACCTCTGACACTTGTACTAATCAAGAATCTATCCATCTCTACCTTAAATATTTCCACTGACTTGGCCTCCACAGCCTTCTGTGGCAAAGAATTCCACACCACCCTCTGACTGAAGAAATGCCTCCTCATCTCCTTCCTAAAAGAACATTCTTTAATTCTGAGGCTATGACCTCTAGTCCTAGACTCTCCCACTAATGGAAACATCCTCCCCACATCCATTCTATCCAAGCCTTTCAACACTCTGTATTTTTCAATGAGGTCCCCCCTCATTCTTCTAAACTCCAGTGAGTACAGGCCCAGTGCCTACAAAGGCTCATCATATGTTAACCCACTCATTCCTGGGATCATTCTTGTAAACCTCCTCTGGACTTTCTTCAGAGCCAGTACATCCTTCCTCAGCCATAATCGTTCACAATATTCCAAAAGTGGCCTGACCAGTGCCCTGTAGAGCCTCAGCATAATATCCAAGTTTTTGTATACAAACCCTCTCAAAATAAATGCTAGCATTACATTTGCTTTCTTTACTACTGATTTGACTGTCAGATTAACTTTTTGGGAATCCTACACCAGCACTCCCAAGTCCCTTTGCACTCTTGGTTTTACAAAGATATCTAGCAATTTCAAGTTAGTTTGTTTCCTTAAGTACTCACTTGTTGTGGTGGAATCCAATCTCAGTCTCATAAGGTAGACAGAAAATGTTGGACTAACTCAGCGGGACAGGCAGCATCTCTGGACAGAAGGAATGGGTGATGTTTTGGGTCGAGACCCTTCTTCAGACTGATGTAAGGGGAGTGGGCGGGACAAAGATAGAATGTAGTCAGAGACAGTAAGCCTGGTGGGAGAACTGGGAAGGGGAAGGGGACGGAGAGAGATAAAGCAAGGGCTACTTGAAGTTAACAAAGTCAATGTTCATGAGGTTGGGGTGTAAGCTACCCAAGCGAAATATGAGCTGTTCCTCCAATTTGCACTGGGCCTCACTCTGACAATGGAGGAGGCCCGGGACAGAAAGGTCAGATTGAGAATGGGACGGGGAGTTAAAGTGCTGAGCAACCGGGAGATCAGGTAGGTTAAGGCGGACTGAGCAGATGTGTTCAGCGAAACGATCACCAGGCCTGCGCTTGGTCTTGCCGATGTCCAGAAGTTGACATCTGGATTAGATTAGATTAGATTAGATTTGCTTATCTGGAACAGTGGATACAGCAGATGAGGTTGGAAGAGGTGCAAGTGAACCCTTTGCCTCACCTGGAAAGTGTCAGGGTCCTTGGATGGAGTTGAGGGGGGAGGAAAAGGGACGGGTGTTGCATCTCCTGCGGTTGCAGGGGAAAGTACCTGGGGAGGGGATGGTTTGGATGGATGTTTTGACCAGAGAGTTGCGGAGGGATCGTTCTCTGCGGAAAGCAGAAAGGGGTGGAGATGGGAAGATGTGGTCAGTAGTGAGATCCCGTTGGAGGTGGCGAAAGCGTTGGAGGATTATCTGCTGTATGCGACTGCTGATGGGGTGGAAGGTGAGGACAAGGGGGACTCTGTCCTTGTTACGAATGGGGGGCATGGGAGCAAGAGCGGAGCTGCAGGATATCGAGGAGACGCTAGTGAGAGCCTCTCTGTGTGAAAAAGTTTTTCCTCATCTCCGTTCTAATTGACTTAACCTTTATTCTTAAACTGTGACCCCTGGTCTGGACATCGGAGATATGTTTCCTGCCTCCAGCGTGTCCAAACCCTTAATAATCTTATATGTTTCAATAAGATCCCTCTCATCCTTCTAAATTCCAGAGTATACAAGCCCAGCCGCTCCATTCTATTAACATCTGGCAGTCCCGCCATCCCGGGAATTAACGTGGTGAACCTACCCTGCACTGCCTCAATAGCAAGAATGTCCTTCCTCAAATTTGGAGACAGAAACTGCACACAATACTCCAGTTTAAACCAAAGATAGACACAAAAAGCTGGAGTAACTCAGCAGGTCAGACAGCATCTCAGACCCTTCTTCAGACTCCCAGTCACCTACCTCTTCTCTCCAGAGATGCTGTCTGATCCGCTGAGTTACTGCAGCTTTTTGTGTCTATCTACTACAATAACTTTGTGCTGTCGGTGACAGACCAGGGCAGGGGTTTGATGTTCAGCTCACGTCCCAATACTATATGCAGTATTGATCAAAAAGGAGTGGTGACCAGGTGCTAAATATCTTTGCAATGGTGCAACAGCAGTCGGTGTGGATCAGCGTTGCTACTGAGGTAATGTTTAGCCCCACAGAGTGAGAGCTTGCCAGGAATTATTGTCAGGCAAATAGCGGGACAACACTGTGACACTAATAGAATGAAATTTTGGTGGTTTGGTTGTTATACCACTGGTAGTTTACAGATTATATTACCGGATGAGCAAACAACACCCATTTCTTGTGAATAAAAAGTAACTAAAAGTGAAGGGAAATGAAACCGGATATTGAGTAAAATACAAAGTCCTGGAGGAACTCAGCGAGTCAGGCAACATCAGTGGATAGTTTTGCCAGATTGCTACTTAAATACAGGTCAGATAGGAGAAGTGTTGCTTAGAGTAACCACGATACTGTTTTCATCCTTCATTGTATGACCTACTATTTTGTGCCATGATACCATTCCATTTAGTCACAAACCTACACGCACATTAAGCCCTGCCAAAAGTAAACCCTGGGCGCGTAGGGGTTTGTGACTGACTGGTGCAACAGTTAAGGGGCTGTCCCACTGCACCGACCTAATCTGCGAGTTTAGAAGAGTTTGCCCACGACTCAAATTCGCAGCATGGTCGACACGTGGTCCTATGAGGTTACTGGAACTCTCCTTCATGCTCGAGGGAAGTTCCCGCATACTTGCGGCCTCAGATAGGTCTGGGAAAGTTTTTCAGCATGTTCAAAAAATTTCCGCAAGTAAAATTTGGTCAGCATGGTTCTTTTTGACTCGTCGTGCAGTGAAGTGGGGTCGCTATTTACTTACAGGCAGTTGAGGGCAGCCGTAGGAAATCTCCTTCACTGACCAGCCATTTTGATTGGCTCATTGGAGTTTTCAGGACTAAGGAAAACCGACCGGTAGGTTAAATGGCCGCTAAACTTTATTAAACGTTGTCTGGCTTCTTAAAAAGTGTCTCTACTCCTCTCCGCCCCTTCTCTCCCCTTCTCTCCCCTTCACTCCCTTTCACTCCCTTTCTCTCTCCTTCTCTCTCCTTTTCTCCTCCTCTCTCCTCTTCTTCCCCCCCCCCCCCCCCGCCCCCTCTCCGCGCTCTCTAAAGGACTTACCGTTACTGTGCAGCCGTTTTTCACCTTCCTCTTCATCACGGGTGTGAATTTCAGACAGCGCTCCCCCGCTTTCCCTGGCCCCCGCCTTTGCGTGTGTGTGTGTGTGTGTGTGTGTGTGTGTGTGTGTGTGTGTGTGTGTGTGTGTGTGTGTGTGTGTGTGTGTGTGTGTGTGTGTGTGTGTGTGTGTCTGCCTCACAGCTCTAGCAACCCCACTCATGCTGACCTCTGGTGCTGTCTGTCCATGAGGTTTGGTTTACCCCACAGTTACTGGTCGATTCATTGTCTTCTGTAAATGTGTGGGCAGGGAGGGGGGGTGGGGAGAAGAATCAGGAAAAGTGAAAGGCATTTGAGGAAGAACAGGTTACAAGCAAAGAAGTGGGGGAATGGGATTGATGGGAACACTTTGATAGCCAGCATTGACCCGATGGGCCAAATAGCCACTCTCTTTATTTAATGAGAAAAAAAAATATTCACTGGTAATTTCTAATTCACTGACATTGCTCAACTGATCACAGTGCTGAATGGAAAGCAACTTGATCTTTGCCTGAAGAAACAATTGTTTCCTTATTTTTCCAGAACAGAAACGCTGTAATGGCAGGCGATGCATCTGCAATCAGTTGGTATATTTTCACGATAGAGGGATAATTAACCTTCAAGTCAATGGAAAAATCTTGTTTTTAGCATGGAAGTTCCGATTCGTTGCCATTTTAGTTAGACAAACTCGTTTCCGAGAAGGGCAAGTTGTAACCTGGGGGAGAGCAACATGCTTCTAGTACATGAAGCAAAGGTCTTTGAGTAAAATGATAGAGAGGCCTTGCTCCAATTACATGAAACCTGGTGAAATCGCACCTGGAGCATCGTGTACACGTCTGCCTAAGTAAGGATGTACATGATAATTAAAGGACTGATTTGAAGGTTTACCAATTTGATTCCTGGGAGGGTGGTTTGTTGTACAGGCAGACCTTTGATAACTCAAAACACCCCCTCCCCAGGTACCTTCCCCTGCAACCGCAGGAGACGCAACACTTGTTCCTGTACAACCTCCCTCAGGTCTGTCCCGACAGTCCTTTCAGGTTAGGCAGAGGTTCACTTGCACCTCCTCCAACCTCATCAACTGCATCCATTGTTCAAGGTGTGGACTCTATATGGCGAAACCAAACGTAGACTGGGTGATCGTTTCGCTGAACACCTTGGCGCAGTCCACCTGGACTTACCTGATCTCCCAGTTGCCAAACACTTGAATTCCCTTCCCATTCACACACTGACCTTTCTATCCTCCATTGTCAGAGTGAGGCCAAACGAAAATTGGAGGAAAGGGATCTCATATTTTGCTGGGGCAGCTTACAACCCAGCGATATGATTATTGATTTTTCTAACTTCAAGTTGCCCTTTCATTCTCTCTCTCTCCTTCCCTCCCCCACCCAAGTCATTGCACTAACTTCAACATTGTCTTGTTCAATGTCATTGCCTGTCATTGTCATGTCTCCAATTATCAGCTAACAATGGCCTGTTTCCTTTAACATCACTACTTTTTTTGAATATCTTTCATTCATTTGTTCCATAGCTCTCTGTGTCACCGTCTATATCTCTCTGTTTCGCTTTCTCCTGACTCTCAGTTGGAAGAAGGATCTTGACCTGAAACGTCACCTATTCCTTTTCTCCAGAGATGGCGTCTGACCTGCTGAGTTACTCCAGCTTTTTGTGTCTATCTTCGGGAGAAACTAGGCCGACCCGACCTGTACTCTCTTAAGTTTAAAAGGATGATGGGCAATCTCAGTGAAATATTTACATTTCTTCTGGAACTTGACAGGGTTCATTTGGAACAGATTTCCCCCCGACTGGCGTGCCTAAAACCAAAGTGTCACAATCGTAAAATAGTAAGATTAAACGAGAACTTACCAGTTTGAAGTTTGATCTGTATTTTATGAGGAGTTACGATGAGGGATTACGTGAAGAACCCGCTCAGCACGCATGCGCGACATACTTCAAAGCAGCGGTGTGGAATCACAGATAGACACAGTTATTGAAATAAACATAGTAAAGAAAAGGAGACCTCAGTTGTCAGTTTGACCCATATTATTGAGGGTGGGAGCGGAGGGCACGTAAACCCTCATCGTAACTCCTCATAAAATACAGATCAAACTTCAAACTGGTAAGTTCTCGTTTAGTCTTACTATTTTACTTCGGAGTCACGTGAGTGACTACGTGAAGATTTTAAAGCTCTGTGATTTCAAACCGTGTAACAGTTCATACTTCACTCGCTGCCGAAGTCATTCGAGGGAGGAAGTGTGTTATCGTAATCAACCATGAATCTGTTTGTAAAACAATAATGGTGTTATTAACAATAACAAGACCAAAATGCTCCCCCGGGCTTAAATTATATATTTTTTGCACTCTTTTTCTGCAAACGATACAGGTTCTGTCAGTGGTTTGTTATAAAAGTTTGGAACGTATACTCCCTAGACCACCCCGCTGTAGCCAGGATGTGGTCCATAGGCTCGTCCATCCTCTTAGTCAATGACGTAGAAGCTGTCCTGGTGGAATAAGATTTATACACGTTAGTATTTACTCCAGCAACTCCCAGTACCTGCTTGAGCCACTAGAGATAGTTTAGCTCGTCACCCGACCATGAGGTTTCTTGTGGCTGACCCATAAGGCTTTTTTCCTCTCCCTCTGTATTGCTTATTGTGTCGATGTAGATCTCTAAGTGGGTCATGACACATAAAACGTGGTTCAGGTGGGTATGCCCGGAATTCCATGACTGGACCTGATGTTCCTGGTCTGTTCTGTTTGGCCAGCCCTTGAATGGGAAATGTGACACTATCTGGTGTTATAACCATGTTGTCCAATCACAGTAGATGGGAGAACTGGCTCTTTATGTTGAGGTAAGGCCACCAGCATGTCCATCTTCAGGGTAGGCTGTTCCAGGGTGAGTGACCTGGCTGGTGATCATCCCCTAAGGTATGTCAGGATTTCACTGACATCCCAATTTGGGTGTACCTATTTCTGGGGAATGGATTGAATATACCTCTCCTGTATCTGATCACCAGTGAGCGGTACCCTTTGCCCTGTTGTCGTGGTGCCCAAGTTGAGTAGGCTGACTGAACATTTCCTTCATTGTGGTGAAGACCTGCCAGGAACTCCAGTACAGGTTTTTGTTGTAGTTGAATGTGTAGTTCCTGTTTTTGAACAGTTTCCCAATTCTTGATGTTCCTCAGGTATGTTCCCTAGTGGACATGCGATGGAATGCTGCCATCATGTTGATAGTGCTGCTGATCCAAGCACAGCAGTGGTCTTCCCAATTCTGCAATTCTTTTAATGACCATGTCGAGGACCACTGGGAACCATGCCTGTGGACTTAGTCCACTGTAATTTGCGTAGTACCCGACTGATGAAGCCGTAGTACCTATTGAAGAGGTAGAAGGAAGGGAGAACATAGAGATTAGATTCCCCCCCACCCCTCAATATGCGGGAATGTATCCATCGCCGCTGCCTTGAGATTGGTTTCATGCGGCGTAAGTTAATACGTGGCGATTTAATTGAATATAAGGAAATCGATATCTGGTGTCCATATTGCTTAGTAATTTCAGCACATATTTTTGGTTTAAATGTTTGTTTACAGCATTTAGCTCACCTGAATAGGTAAGTTACTGATGGTCAAACATGTTTGACGACATACGGTTACCAATTGTTAATAAATTGTCACCTAATATCGATGTTCTCCGCCCAAGTGGTTTGGTATATGCCACCACTGTGATAGAAACATAGAAACATAGAAATTAGGTGCAGGAGTAGGCCATTCGGCCCTTCGAGCCTGCACCGCCATTCAATATGATCATGGCTGATCATCCAACTCAGTATCCCGTACCTGCCTTCTCTCCATACCCTCTGATCCCCTTAGCCACAAGGGCCACATCTAACCCCCTCTTAAATATAGCCAATGAACTGGCCTCGACTACCCTCTGTGGCAGGGAGTTCCAGAGATTCACCACTCTCTGTGTGAAAAAAGTTCTTCTCATCTCGGTTTTAAAGGATTTCCCCCTTATCCTTAAGCTGTGACCCCTTGTCCTGGACTTCCCCAACATCGGGAGCAATCTTCCTGCATCTAGCCTGTCCAACCCCTTAAGAATTTTGTAAGTTTCTATAAGATCCCCTCTCAATCTCCTAAATTCTAGAGAGTATAAACCAAGTCTATCCAGTCGTTCTTCATAAGACAGTCCTGACATCCCAGGAATCAGTCTGGTGAACCTTCTCTGCACTCCCTCTATGGCAATAATGTCCTTCCTCAGATTTGGAGACCAAAACTGTACGCAATACTCCAGGTGTGGTCTCACCAAGACCCTGTACAACTGCAGTAGAACCTCCCTGCTCCTATACTCAAATCCTTTTGCTATGAAAGCTAACATACCATTCGCTTTCTTCACTGCCTGCTGCACCTGCATGCCCACTTTCAATGACTGGTGTACCATGACACCCAGGTCTCGCTGCATCTCCCCTTTTCCTAGTCGGCCACCATTTAGATAATAGTCTGCTTTCCTGTTTTTGCCACCAAAATGGATGTTGTTAACTTATAAACGAACATGCAAAATGGTGCATTACTGAGCAAATGCTTCACTAGAAGTAATTTGATATATAACACGTTTAAGTCAACTCGCATTGGCACTAAGTATTACAAGCTCAGTAACACATCAGGACACATAAGATGTTACTCAAAACAGATCTACAACCATAATCCTTCCTATGCAGATAAATTCCATGATAACACTCCAGATTAGTCCATTTGCCCCCATATTACAGGTATGGAGATAGTTTGAACACTAGTATCTCAGCTCATAGGAAGGTACAATGTTCAGTAGCTGGTAATGCTGCTACTATCCCAATTACTTTGCCACGTAGTTGATTGGTGGTTAAATGTTACCATAACTGATAGTCTTAATGATACCAGATAGACAATGTTGTGGATGGTCAACGTAAATATCTGGATATATGACAGAGCCCGCTAAATAAGTTAGTAGCTAATGCAGCTAATAAAGCTATATCCAAGGATAGTCTGTCGTTAATATATAGACATGCCATGACGGAATGTTTCTTAAGTGTCAGGGCTGGTTTGATTCTGGAATAGCTTCGGCTTAAATGCCAATTCAATACTCAAATCAAGTTTATTTGTCACATACACACACGAGATGTGCAGTGAATGAAAATGGCAATGCTCATCATGGTTACCCCATCCAGGTAATTGTGGTATATCCGAAAACTTATATGAAAAGGTACTGAATAGTATGCATCTTCAAGGTCGATGTCTACCATAAAGTATCCTTGGATCCATGGTAGAAGTTACAAATCCCATAAGTGGGTATACCTGGTGAAATACTCAAGTGGTTAATCAATGACGCGCATGCGTGCTGAGCGGGTTCTTCACGTAGTCACTCACGTGACTCCGAAGTAAAATTAGCATTCAGCATTGAGATGACAAGAAGTTCATTCACTGAGAGATGGAGAATCTTTGGAATTCTCCACCTGACAGTGTTTCTGAGGCTCAGTCGCTGAGTATATAAGATTAAGAGATATTCACATCTAGAGGGATTGAAGGAGCGCAGATTTCATGCAAGGAAGTGGCAACGAGTTAAATGATCAGCATGGCCGAGCAGGCAGGGGAGGTGAAGTGGTTATTCTTGCTTTCCTTTGATACATTCGTGTTCTTACATAGCAAGTAAATGACTTGCCATCATCTGTTCCTCCGATCAGCGTACCCAGCATACAAAACTTGTCAAGGTCGGTTTATGCAGTATCCTCAGCATTTTGACAACAATTAATATGACCCTCCTTTCTCTGTGTAGGAAGGAACTGCAGATGCTGGTTTACACTGAAGATAGATGCGAAATGCTGGAATAACTCAGCGGACCAGGCAGTACCACTGGATAGAAGGAATGGGTGACATTTTGAGTTGGGACCCTTCATTCGGAAGAAGGGTCCCGACCTGAAATACCACCCATTCCATCCAAAGATATTGCCTGTCCCGCTGAGTTATCCAGCATTTTGAGTCTATCCGCTGCTTCCTCTGTGCTGGCTTTGAAGCAAATGATCTCCTGTACGTACATTTGCAATCTGAAGTTTTGACAGTCTACTTTTTTAGTTGACTGATACACCTTAGATTTATGAAGAGCCATCAAATCCTGTGGCTTCCCTGTGTTTAATCTGTCCCTTTGGCAGTCAATGTTGGCTTATATCTGAGGGAGGTATATCTCCATCTTAGTTGGAAAGCACGGTAAAATTGCTGGATTCAAGATTCAGCACTGCCTACCAGGGCTTTGTAATATAGTCAAAGGCAACACAGTTTGCCATTCCTTCTTAATCCCCACAGTACTCTCAGTAATCCCACCAAAATTACATCATGGAAGACATCTTTGAGTCATGTCTATTGAGTAGTATGGTGATGTTAATTAGTCATAAGAAACCTGTTAATATGGTTCACCTGTGATCTTTGGGCTACCATTCATAAAAGACGACAGACAATTCTCCATCTTACTTGATTCTGTTCAAGGGTTAGAAAATAATTATTTTGCGTGTTTTCCTAATTTGAATGAATTTTTTATATATTCCACGGGTGGCACGGTGGTGCAGCAGTGGAGTTGCTGCCTTACAGCTCCAGAGACCCGGTTTCGATCCTGACTGCGGGTGCTGTTTGTACGGAGTTTATACGCTCTCCCCGTGACCGCATAGGTTTTCTCCGGGTGCTATGATTTCCTCCCACACTCCAAAGGTGTACAGGTTTGTAGGTTAAAGATTTAGTAAAGATTGTAAATTGTCCCGCGAGTGTAGGATGGGGCCAGTGGACGAGAATCGCTGGTTGGTAGAGACTCGGTGGGTCGACGGGCCTGAGAATCGCTGGTTGGTAGAGACTCGGTGGTTGGTAGAGACTCGGTGGGTCGACAGGCCTGTTTGTGTGATGTATCTCTAAACTAAACTAAAAACGAAATTACTTAGTTACCACAACGTAGATGGAGGCTGTTCAGCCCGTTGAGTCCATGTCGGCTCCTAACAAAGAAATACCGTCTGTCCCATTTCCCTGCTCCTTCCTTCCCTGCAACTTGTTCCCATCTCTTTGTTTCTTTAGTCGCATAGCCTATTCACTGAGGTATAATTTTCATATTTACCAATAAACCTTGCAGTTGTTTAAGAAGGAACTGCAGATGCTGGAAAATCGAAGGTAGACAAAAATGCTGGAGAAACTCAGCGGGTGAGGCAGCATCTATGGAGCTCCCGGTGGTTCAGCACTTCAACTTCCCCTCCCATTCCAAATCCGACCTTTCTGTCCTGGGCCTCCTCCATGGCCAGAGTGAGCACCACCGTAAATTGGAGGAGCAGCACCTCATATTTCGCTTGGGCAGTTTGCACCCCAGCGGTATGAACATTGATTTCTCTAATTTCAGGTAGTCCCCACTTTCCCCTCCCCTTCTCACCTCTCCCTCAGCCCACTGGCTCCACCTCTTCCTTTCTTCCTTTCTTCCACCTGCCTCCCCCCCCCCTCCCCCCCCCCCCCCCCCCCCCCCCCACCCTCACATCAGTCTGCAGAAGGGTCTCGACCCGAAAATAAACCTTGCAGCGCATCTTTAGGTCACGGCTGAAAACCATGAGATCACGGGAGAACGTGCGCTCTGGTAGCTAAGGTTTAGTTTAGTTCAGTTTATTGTCACGTGTACCGAGGTACAGTGAAAAGCTTTTGTTGCGTGCTGACCAGTCAGCGGAAAGACAATATGTGATTATAATCAAGACATTCACAGTGTACAGACACATGATAAAGGAATAATGTTCAGTGCAAGATAAAGTCAGGAGGATCAAACCGACACCCTTAGGACCAAGAGGCAGCCGCACTAACTGCTGTGCCGCCATATCATTCTACTAATGGAAGTGGAGGAGGAACATGGAAGATTTATTAGTAACTAGACTAAGTGGGACCCGTAACATAACCCGTTCCCCCAACGCAATATTCCCTATCTCCCTTCTCCACCCCCCACCTCCCTTCTCCACACCCCCCCCCCATCTCCCTCTACCACCCCACTCCCCATCCCATCTCCCCCTCATTTCCCTCATCCTCCCCTCACTTCCATTCCCTGCCCCAGCACCTGGTTGTAGAGCAGCGCCAGGGCCTGGAACTCGGCCTGGCCCTCGTACTCAGCCCGGCCCTCGCTGTAGACTGCAGCCCTCAGCTCGGCCGCTGCCTGAGCTCCAGTCCAGGCCCCAACTTCATGTCTGGGCTCGTCCCTGACTCCGGACCCAGGGTCGTCCTTGGTTCCAGCCCAGGCGGCGGCTTCTTTCTTGGCCCCGGTCACGGCCCTATCCCAAGCCACGGGCTCGGCCTTCACTCCAGCTCCAGCACCAGGCTCGGCTCTAGCCCAGGCCCTGTCCCCGGGCTCGGCCCGCGGCACCACCCTCCCCACCAGGTACCGGGCAGCCGCTGCTTGTCGGGCGTCACCGGCTGCCGGCACTCCTTCACTGTGGCGCCGATGTGACCTCCAGTGGACTTCTGCTCCAGTCAGTGCGGCGATGGTGCCAGGAAGGCTGATGGGATTGATCTGATGGTTGATAGCATCTGACTGACAAGAGAGGAGACCAATCTGCGTATGCGCAGTTTTTACAATTTTTAAAACCTTAATAAATTTTACAATATACCATCGATCGGAACAAAACATGTTGCACTTGACGCAGGAGAATCATGAGTAAGGTGGCAAAAAATCGTAGTGCTACGGAAGAGCACAAGATCAGAGTTTTAGTTATGTATAGATGTCATGCCATGTAAAGATGAAATGGCCTCAAAAGGCTAATATTTTATCTCCTGTTGTTTGGAATGCTTATTTGTGTCTTCTTAGAGGAACACTGCGATTTTGGATCAGCTCACCAAGGATTAATAATTCACTGACATGAGCCCAGCGGCTTTCTCTAGAGTGTTAGGTTTTCTCCGAAAATTGTTCCTGCCAAAGGCACGTATTAGTTTTTGTCATGTCTCATCAACTGAAGTCAGCCCCTTATTTATGAACGAATTGTCTCCAGTTCCATTGAACCTGTGGGATATGGGTTTAAATTCAAGTTTGTGAACATTTTGTGATCTCTTTAGTTGTGCATTGTAAAGCAAAGTCATTACGGTGCCATTTAGGTTTGATTTCTCCTAAAATGAAAACTGCAGTCCCAGACATATACATGTTTATTATAATACAGAAGGCTCTTCAGCCCATTGGGTTCATGCTATCAACCAGCAGATCAATCCGGTCAGTCTAATTTATCATCCACTCATCCCCTGCATCTTTTGCTCACCCATATACCAACTTCTTTTTTATCTCATGTTTTTTGTCACCTACTTACCCTAAGGAGCAATTTACAGCAGCCAATTCACTTGTCAGCATGTCTTTGGGATGTGGGAGAAAACTGATCCAAAGGAAAGCCACCTATTTGCAGGAATGACGTGCAAACTCCACATAGACATCATCCGAGGTGAGACAGACACAAGTAATTGGAGTACCTTAGGCAGCACCTCTGGAGAGAAGGAATGGGTGATGTATCAGGTTGAGACCCTTCATCACACTGATGTCAGGGGAGAGGGAGATACATAGATAAGGAATTGTAAGGTGTGAAAACAGGACAAAGTTAATGGAGTTCAAGGAACATGTAGAATAGATCATTGTTAGCTGGGAGAAGTTAAACAAAGTAGACAGAGATAAGATCTAGTCGGAGACATCTCTTTTGTTTTCTCTGTGGACCTCTAACTTCAAGTAACCCTTGCTTGCCCTCTCTCTCCATCCCTCCCCCTTCCCAGTTCTCCAACCAGTCTGACTGTCCGCCTGATTATATTTTACTGATTGTGTGCCTCGTTGTCACCTTCCCCCAGCAAACCTGATCTATTCTACATTTTCCTTGAACTTAGTCCCATTTGATCTCGTTTTTCACAGCTTACCCTTCCATATCTCTCGTTTCCCTCTCCCCTGATGCTCAGCCTGCAGAAGGGTCTCGATCCGAAACGTCACCCATTCCTTCTCTCCAGAGATGCTGCCGGTCCCGCTGAGATATCCAGCATTTCATGCCTGTCTTAGGTATAACCCAGCATCTGCAGTTCCTTCCTACACATCTATTGGTGTACAACCAGGTACTTTTGTAGTGCATATTCTATTTCTCAGGCTGGTGTGGGTTACATGTATTGTATGACAATCAGGAGTGGATGTAGAAGCAAATAATCCATTCAATTCAATAGGCAAACTGCATGTTTACATCAGAATCAGGCTGAGCAAATATTAGAACTTACCAAACTGATTGCACTATGACCGTCAAGCACTCTTCACTGTGCAAATTTTATTCTTGCTTCAAGTGTACACTTATGCAGTGTAAATAGACTGATGATACTGGAGAGAGTCTAACATTATAAAAAATTAAACGGCATGTCTCACTTGGGCGTCATTTGCGCGTCATTTACACGACAGCATGGCAGGCATTGCGCGCGCATGGCGAATGGCGTAGGCAGTGACGCGCGGCTGCGCGCGGCGCCCCAGGATTTTGGGATTCACAAAATCTTCGCACGTCACTTGCACGACACGCAAACGACGCCCAAGTGGGACAGGCCCTTTATTCTCTTTTCCATTCGGAAGCAGTAAAAGTCAAAATATTAGTGAACGTTAATGCATTATTCAACCCACTCCTTAATGATTATGGAGGGATGTGAATCAACGGCACTGTCACAATATACTTTCAGCATGGCTGGCTTGAGTAAGAAGGTCATCTCAAAGCCGGCTACCAATGGTTCTGTACTAATTCATACCTGAACCAAGCACCATTCCATAGGCAATCAATTCCCGGCAACCTCCAAGTGTACACTCCACATCTGGGGAAGCAGGCGTTCTTCTTTAGTCTAGAAATATGACCAGCCTGTGAATCAACGGCCTGTTATTTATAGCATCAGTGATTTCAATGAGTGGTTTCTGCAAATTTATTGAGGACGACTACGGGAATTACGCAGCATAATAACAGTCCCGCATAAATATCTTTTATATTTGAGAAGACAAAATGAAGAGCTGACTTCCATGTGGAGGCCACCAACAATTGAAAGGAGTAAAATAATGGAAATCATTTTTCTCAACAGGGAACTTGTTGCAAAAGATACTAGATAAGACTCATAATGTCAATTTAAAGCAAAGTTCGATTACCAGTTTGGTTAGAATAGCAGGGCAATAAGGCATATATGTTGTCCACATTGGCAATGTGTCATGGTCGTAGAGAAATTCAGAACAAGATTTCTCTGCTGAATTGAAAACACGGAGGTCTTCACGATGCAGTAGCTAGAATGTTATATGTCATAACGTCATAGGAGCAGAATTGGGCCATTCCGCCCATCAAGTCTACTCCACCATTCAATCATGGCTGATCTATTTCCCCCTTCTAACCCCATTCTCCTGCCTTCTCTCCATAACCCCTGACACCCGTACGAATCAAGAGTGGAATCAAGAATTATCTATCTCTGCCTTAAAAATATCCACTGACTTGGTCATCACAGCCTTCTGCTCTAGCTCTGCAATAAGTAGCTTTCAATTTCTTGGGTTGGAGAAGCAGGTGACAGCTAAAGGAATTGAGAATCAGTCCTCATGCATTAATAAGGTAAGGAAAGATAAGATAGTCAGCACTAAAGTTGTACAGTTTCAAGAAAGCCTGTAAATAGACACAGTATTAGACTATGAGCATGGGCTGAATGATCTGAATTGGCTCTCAGCATGATGAAGATGCAAAATAGACAAAAGAGTCATGGTCAACCCTGTGTTAATGCAAACTGCCAAAGGATTACGCACCAACCAAAGTGTGGATGTTAATCCGAGAATTAACAAGGTAACCATGGACATCAATGTGGTGGGTGGTCAACCAACATTAAATTGTTTAGAAGTGTAAAATGTAAACTATACCAAAGGCGATCCCCATGTTGGCAAATAATCAATCACTGCGCACAAGAACAGAGTTCCAGGCAGAAAGATCAGCAATGCGACATCCTTGCCAAACACCATGATGATGAGAATGAATTAGGCCAGAACTTCTGAGGTAAAAGCCACTTGTTCCATGACTTTTAAAAATGATCAATGTAAGGACAATGCTTAAGGCAGGTGATTAAGGAAGATTAATAGAGGTCACCTTTCTTACAGATAGTCTGAACATGAGCAAGGGGAAGATGGAAATGAGCAGATGGAAGAAGGTTTTTCGAGAAACCCTGACTTTGGGGATAGCTTCTGTCAGGACAGGATGTCTGATTAGTACCTGGAGAGTACAGGATCTCAGAGTACTGGCTGGCATTGAACCTGATATTAGACACAATGGTTGCACAAAATGGAGAAAATATATATATTTTTTAGCAAAAGCTTTAAGAAAATGAAAGATAACGTGATTTTAAAAACAGCTTTGTAATCAAGAAAATTGGGTTGTGAAATTGTCCCAGTGGAGATGAGGTTTGATGTTTGTTGCTTCAGAAAACCAGCGAAATGAAATAAATATAATTAGATTCAGAGGATATTTACTAACGGTGTTTTGAATTCAATTGCTCAATGCAGAACGCGCAATGCGATTTATAGGATCATCCAGGACTTGTGTACAGTTGGTAACAGAGCTCCATTCCCATATTCATGCCAGATCTTCCATCATCCATGTAAGCATGAACGAACAGTCCCCATAGGCAACTGAAAACCAATGAAGCAGCAACGGGTAGTGGATTTAGTTTAGTTTAGTTTAGAGATACAGTGCAGTAAGAGGCCCTTCGGCCCACCGGGTCCGCACCGACCAGCGATCCCCGCACATTAACACATTACCCTACACACACTTGGGACAATTTACACTTATACCAAGCCAATTAACCTACAAACCTGTACGCCTTTTGAGTGTAGGAGGAATTCGACGATCTCGGAGAAAACCCACGCAGGTCACGGGGAGAACATAAAACTCCGCACAGGCAGCACCCATAGTCGGGATCGAACCCGGATCGCCGGCGCTGCAAGCGCTGTAAGGCAGCAACTCTGCCGCTGCGGTACCGTTCCGCCCGTAGACCTCATTCATGTGTCCTGACCTAATGCAATGGAAGTTTGTGGTGCCAGCCTGAAAAATGTAACGACCATTCTTGTGAATCTCCTATTTTTGTGTGGAATATTTTTCTGTTCGCTTTGAAGAACATTGATATTCTGTTCACCATGGTAACACAACTCAGATTTAATCATCTAAAAGAGGCTTATTCCCAGAAGAGAAAGACTTCCTTGTCGTACAGAAATCTATGCCTAAGTTTGGATGAATCTGCCATCAACGCTATTTAAATATTCTGGAATGCGTGAGGTGCTATTTTGCCTCTGCAAAATGTCAAATTAGTGGATGAGTTCTGTACCTAAAGGCCTTGGAAATGCATGGAAATGGGATAACATCCTTGTCCTTGACCACCCATATTGAAGGAATTGCCAAGAGAGCCATGGACACCAATGCCTCTACTTCCTTAGAAGAGTTAAGAGGTTTGGCATGTTCCCCACAACGCTCACCAACCTCAACAGATGTGCTGCGGAAAGCATTTTATCAGGATACATCGCAGCACGGTTTGGGAACAGCTCCATCCAAGACAGCAGGAAATGGGGACCAGATCACCACACAAACCAACCTCTCTTCTATTGACTCCATTTATACCTCACACTGCCTCGGCAAGACCATCAGCATAAGCAAGGACAAGTCGCACCCTACCCATTCCCTCTTATCCCCTCTCCCATCGGGCAAAAGGTACAGAGCATCAATACGTACACCTTCAGATTCCGTAACTGTTTCTTGCAGGCAACTGAACCATCCTACCAACAACTAGAGAGCAGTCCAGACCTATCTATCTCATTGGAGACCCTCAGATTATCTCCGAACAGACTTCACAGGACTTTATCCTGCAACAAATGCTATTCTCATTATTCCCATTATCATGTATCTGTAAACTGTGGATGGTGTGATTGTAATCATGTATTGTCTTTCCACTGACTGCTTAGCATGCAACAAACTCTTCTCACTGTATTACATGACAATACACTAATTTGGGCGGAGTTGATGAGAATATAGAGAAAATAAATATTCTTATTCATCCAAATAAGTATTCTTACACACCAGTATTCTTATTTTATCCCTTACTTTTACATGACCATCTTTGTGTACATATTGTGTACAAAGTTAAGGAGATTAGAGCAAAAACAGGCTATTTGATCTTCAGGTCCATGTAGCTCCTTGTATTCCCTTGGGTGTCATTATATTTTTTCCACATGCAATTATATCACAGTAACCCCTGGATTGTCTCTCTAGCTATGAAATGTGTAGGTAGGAACTGCAGATGCTGGTTTAAACCGAAGACAGACACAAAATTCTGGAGTAACTCAGTGGGACAGGCAGCATCTCTGGAGAGAAGGAATGGGTGACGTTTCGGGTCTCGTCAGAGATGCTGCCTGCCCCGCGGAGTTACTCCAGCATCTTGTGTTTATCTCTGTCTGGCTATTTTTGGACTTCTCTCCCGGCACCAGATGAGCAACACATTCTCCCAGTAGCTGGAGGCTACATAGAACTCTGTCGTTTCCTTGTATTATCCAACTCCCCATCATTGCTGCATTTCTATTCTGCTGTTCCAATGCCTAGACAGTCTACTGAGGTCCATTCTGGTTGACACCATCCCTCCACCACCAGACTCGCCTTCTTTCAGTTCATGTGTACCATCATGTCCTATTTTTCTCCTGAGACTGTTACCCAGCGATCTTTAGTTCATTTTAGTTTAGCGATACAGCGCGGAAACAGGCCCTTCGGCGCACCGAGTGATCCCCACACACTTACAATATCCTACACACAGTAAGGACAATTTACAACGATGCCAGGCCAATTAGCCTACACACCTGTATGTCTTTGGAATGCGGGAGGAAACCGGAGATCCTGGAGAAAACCCACGTGGTCACGGGGAAAAGGTACAAAAGTCCGTACAGACAGCACCCATCGTCAGGATGGAACCCGGGTTTCTGGCGCTGTGAGACAGCAACTCTACTGCTGCACCACCGTGCCATGTTTCATTTAATTTTCGTCTTTCAACAGTTTAGCACCATTGACTGGTGGTTATAAGCTATTTGTGTTGGCGTGGATCAGTAAAGAACGGCAGATTTTCTCCCCTGGGGGGACAAATGTAATTTCAACAGCTTTATTGTCACTTTTGCTAATATTTATCATCAGCCTAAGATGCCTGCAGCCATTCAGCACGGATCCCTTTTACAGCAAAAAATACTGTAACATCTCTTATGAACTTTATATCATACATTTGTCACACAATACCCCACCCCTTAAGTCCATAAAATGACCCTATATCTCATTCGGAAACTTTTTGTTGAAATAACATTGGTTGCAATTGTGATATCTAGTGTAAAAATGATGCCTATTAATAATGATACAGTACTTACATTTTGCTTCGCTGTCATGTATAATAAAACCTAAAATTAAATTAAACAGGAATATATAATTAGCCTTTCCTTTCGCAATTCAGTGTGCAGCTGATAAGAGTGCATTGTTTGCTAAACAATTGCAAAGATTAGAAATAAATATTTTGCATTGTTCAGGAATAACAGGCAAAAAGCTGCAAATTCATGTTTAACATGATAAGCATATATCTGCTTTATGGTTAAAATATACATCTGTACTGAAAGCTAACAGGTATGTTATATAATGCTTAACATCCATCTACTGATGTTAATATTCATAACAATTTCTAGACTTTACAGGCTAATATTTTTTGTTATCATACTATTTGAAGGGGAAGGACAGACAATGTTCTTATGCTTGCTTGTGTCATGAATGAATTGTAGACTGATTGTCATTCACTACTAACAGTATAAATTATAGGCAAAGTGTGTAAATAGTAATGGATTTTCTTTCATCAGTTTGAAAGAATTTAATTAATTTTTTCACTATCAGGATATCAATCAATAGTTGTATTCTGGAAAAAATATGACCAAGTCCGTGATAAATAATGGTGAGATAAATAAACATTTGAGCTCTTGTTCAATATTCATATCTATTTTTTCACAGTAAGAGTATTGTTCTCATAAGCTCAACATTTTCTGATGAACCTAATCCTGGACCCATTAAATGTTGGATGGCATAGACAAAAGACACAGTACACACACACACACACATTTGGCTGCATGGTGGCGCAGCGGTAGAGTTGCTGCCTTACAGTGCTTGTCACGCCGGAGACTCGGGTTCGATCCCGACTACGGGTGCTGTCTGTTTCACCCAAACGTAGGCATAAATTTCTGTACAACAAGGAAGTCTTTCACTTCTGGGAATAAGCCTCTTTTAGATGATTAAATCTGAGTTGTGTTACCATTGTGAAAAGAATATCAATGTTCTTCAGAGTGAACAGAAAAATATTCCACACAAAAATAGGAGATTCATAAGAATGGTCGTTACATTTTTCAGGCTGGCACCAAAATTAGATGCATTAGGTCAGGACACATGAATGAGGTCTACGAGCGGCACGGTGGCGCAGCGGTAGAGTTGCTGCCTTACAGCACTAGCAGCGCCAGGGACCCGGGTTCGATCCCGACTACGGGTGCTGGCTGTGCGGAGTTTGTACGTACTCCCCGTGAACGCGTGGGCTTTCTCCGAGATCTTCGGTTTCCTCCCACATTCCAAAGACGTATAGGTTTGTAGGTTAATTGGCTTGGTATATGTGTAAATTGTCCATAGTGTGTGTAGGATAGTACTAGTATGGGGATCGCTGGGCGGCGCAGACCGGTGGGCCAAAGGGCCTCTTCCTTTAAACTAAACATGAGCCACTTGTCCATAGAATCCGAGCCAGTAGCTTTCCTTATCCTTCAGCAACTTATTTAATATTACCCAAATTACCAGTTACTTCAGTCACTCTGTGGTAGTAAGTCCAAGCTTGTCATAAGGTCATGGGATAGTAGCAGAATTAGGCTATTCGGCCCATCAAGTCTACTCCGCCATTGAATCATGGCTGATCTATCTCTCCCTCCTAATCCCATTCTCATACCTTCTCCCCATAACCCCTGACACCCGTAATTTGTAATTCCCCTTCAGGATAAAACATGACACCTAAAATCAAGGTTGAATTTATTAGTTTCTGAAAATGAATAAACTGCAAATGCAGGAAATAAAGTCACATAGCGATACATCACGGAAACAGGCTTTTTAGCCCAATCATGCCAATCCAAATGACCCATCTATGCTAGTCCCACCTATCCATGTTTTACACATATCCTTCTAAACATTTCCTATTCATGTACCTGTCCAACTGTCTTTTAAATGTTGTTACAGCATCAGCCTCAACCACCTTATCTGGCGGCGTGTTCCATATACCCACCACTCTCCTTCTGAAAAAGATGCCCCCTCTTAAATCTTTTCCCTCTCATCTTAAACCCGTTTCTTGATTCGCCTACACTGGGTAAAAGACTGTGCATGTACCCGATCTTTACCCTCATGATATTATACTCCTCCATAAGATTACCCCTCAGCCTCCTGCGCTCCAAGGAATAAGGTCTCTACAATGTTCCCCAGGGGCCTGCCATTTGTAGTGAAGGTCCTACTCTAGTTAGTCTGCAAACACCCTGCATTTATCTGCATTAAACTCCACTAACAATTCCTCATCCCACTTGCCCAGCTGATCAAGATCCTGGTGTCATTTTTGATAACCATCTTCGCTATCAACGATACCACACATGACACACTGATCTATAATTCCGAGGTTTATCCTTGGTGTTATTCTTAAATAGATGCAGAACTTTAGCCACTCTTCAGTCTTCTGGCACCTCACCCATGTCCGATTATCATCCACATATCTCAACGAGGGCTCCTGCAATTCCATCTCTGGCATCCCACTGAGTTCTCAGATAAGTCTG
This sequence comes from Amblyraja radiata, assembly GCF_010909765.2. NCBI lineage: Eukaryota > Metazoa > Chordata > Chondrichthyes > Rajiformes > Rajidae > Amblyraja > Amblyraja radiata. The sequence goes on from NC_045969.1 coordinate 50,454,339, forward strand.
ATCAATCTCGCCTGCAATTTCTACCCCAGATTCTCACAGTGGCCTTGGATATATCCAATATGGTCCAGTAGATATATCTACCTTCATATACCTTAGGATATCCAGCACCTCCTCGACCATAATACAGACTGTCCTCAAGACATCTCCAATAACTCCACATTCCCCAGTTTTTATATCTTTTTCCACAATAAAAAACAGAGGAGAAAGATTAGTTGAGGACCTTGCCCATCTCCTGTTGCTTCCCACAGAGATGAATGCATTGGTTTCCGAGGGTGCTGTTCACTCTCTTGTTACCCTCTTTCCCTTAATGTACATAAAATCTCTTTGTAATATTATCTGCCAGAGCTATCTCCTGCTCTCATTTTGACCTTCTGATCGAACGTAATAAAAGGGGGAATGGGATTGTGTTACAGGGGGTTGCTCTGTACCTGAGGGGCCAAATGTCCTCTATGTGCCATAGTAAATTAGTAACTGTGACTTTCCTAATAATTTGAATATGAAATCTGTGGATAACTGGCAAAATAAACATTAAATGTTAAAAAATTATTCAAAATTATGTTTCTTTTCCTTAACAGGAGCTGCAAGGAATCAATCATTCTGACAGTCGTTCAACCATATCCTGTGAGTAAGAGTTTTGTTTCTTGTCTGGTACTTATTATTCCTGATGCTTGCCTCAAGCTGTTAATTATGCAGGAATACAGATTTATCTTTACAACCATTCATAAAAAGACCCTGTGTTTTGGGATAAACATTAATCTTTAATATTTCTCAAAGTTTATATTGGAATTTTTCCACAATTTTCATGCATGATTTGTGTCAATAATAACTAAAATGTTTACATTGATTATATAACTCCTCTCACCATTCTCGATTCCAAAGAGGTTTTATATACCATTTATTGCTCCTGTGCCATTGTAGGGAAAATTTGAGCTTACAGAATAAACTCCTTCAGTTTCAGTTTCAGTTTAGTTTATTGTCACGTGTACCGAGGTACAGTGAAAAGCTTTTGTTGTGTGCTAACCAGTCAGCGGAAAGACAATAGATGATTACATTCGAGCCATTCACAGTGTACAGATACATGATAATGGAATGACGTTTAGTGCAAGATAAAGCCAGTAAACTCCGATCAAGGATAGTCCGAGGGTCATTCAGGTAGATAGTAGTTCAGCACTGCTCTCTAGTTGTCGGTTGGATCAGGGTTCAATTGCCTGATAACAGCTGGGAAAAAAACTGTCCCTGAATCTGGATGTGTGCGTTTTCACACTTCTATACCTTTGTCTGATGGGAATGGGGAAAAGAGGAAGTGCCCAAGGTGCGACACGTCTTTGAATAAGCCGCTGGCCTTGCTGAGGCAGCATGAGGCATAAATGGAGTCAACGGTAGGGAGGGGTGAGAAAAGTATTTGCTTTGGTGATGATGACTGAGGCCGGTTGATATTGTGTGAACAATGTACCCTTGCACAAACACAACTGTACATCTCGTTTCCAACTATGATCCAGGGATGAATCTCTCCCTCGTACAACTTCGAGATGAGATTAGGAAAAATATATTGTCATCGAAGGAGAATAGCTGCCCGATGATGGAGGATGGAGGGTTGTGGAGAGGGGTTGTGATTCGTAAAGGACAACTATCCGTGTATTTAGCGCACAAGTAAAGTCAACACAGTGAAGATTGTTGGGCTTTCTGGTCTACATTCACTCAGGGCTGCATCAAGTAATATGTTTGAGTGCATGAAGGGTACCTTCAGAAAGAGGTTTGGCAGAATGGTTTTCAATAAACACATAGAACAATTGCTCCGACGTCCCAGTGCATTCTAATTGGAGTGAAGTGTATGTTGGAAACACACTTGGGAGGGAGAAATGTGAAGCATGGTCATGAGTCCAGGGGTCAGGTACAAAAAAACTAATACAAAGAAGCCCAGTCACGCCTGTGTGAGAGCCAGAGGCGGAGGGGTAGATGTGTTACATGTGACAGTATAGAGGCAGGCTGCATTAGGACAGTATAGAGGCAGGCTGCATTATTATTATTATTTCTTTATTTATATAGCACATTTTTAGTCAACTTGCATTGACCCCAAAGTGCTTCACATAATTACATCCACACACACAGGCAAAGGTGGGTGAAGTGTCTTGCCCAAGGACACACACAGGCAAAGGTGGGTGAAGTGTCTTGCCCAAGGACACAACGACAGTATGCACTCCAAGCGGGATTCGAACCAGCTACCTTCCGGTTGCCAGCCGAACACTTAGCCCATTGTGCCATCTGTCGTCCTATAGGACAGTATAGAGGCAGTATAGAGGCAGGCTGTGTTAGGACAGTATAGAGGCAGGCTGTGGTAGGACAGTATAGAGGCAGGCTGTGTTAGGACAGTATAGAGGCAGGCTGTGGTAGGAGCTGTGAGGCCTGGCCAAGCTGGCCATTCACAAGTCATGCACCAGGCAGAAGTGGGCTCTGCCCAGGCCAGCTGCCTGTCCCTTTTCTGGAGTTACATCCATGCCCGGGTGGTACAAGAGCAGGACTAAGTTGAAAAATTAGTGTCTTAGATAATTTGGTGATTTTATATTATGGTGGTGGGTGTGTTACCACAGTTTTTGTTTGTAAATATTATTTTGTATCGTATTGGAATAAATTAATTTTTGATTAAAAAAAAACATTGGCGACATGGGTTACGCCTGGAGAAAGCTGAGTGTTTTGGGAGGGGTGCTGATCATTAATTGCAATGATTGGATGGTGAGGGAGGTAATCAGGAGGTCAGTAAAGATTGGACGGTGCAGGGATCGACTGGGAAAGATACCAGGGCCAAAGTCATGTTTCAGACTCAGGCAATTGTGGAGAAGCTGCTGACTGCAAGGTGTTGGGCTGGTTGGCACTCTGGCCTAAGGTTGAAGTTAATGTATTTGCTTAGGTAGAGGATTCCCAGTCTAGCACCCTACATTCATGGTCATAGAGTCATACAGCATGGAAACAGACCCTTTGGCCAATCTTGCCCACGCCGACCAACATGTCCCATCTACACTAATCCCACAACCAGAGAGCAGTCCTAAACTACTATCTGTCCCATTGGTGAGCCTTGGACTGTCTTTGATAAGACTTTGCTGGCTTTACCTGGCACTAAACGTTATTCCCTTATCATGTATCTGTAAATGTCTCGATTGTAATCATGTCTTTCTGCTGACTGGATAGCACGCAACGAAAATCTTTTCACTGTACTTTGGTACACGTGATAATAAACTAAACTAACTAACAACTGTCAGCGTTTAGCCCATATCCCTTTTAAACTATCCTATCCATGTACCTATCTAAATGTTTCTTAAACGTTGTGATAGTACCTGCCTCAACTACCTCCTCATTTTATACACCAACCATCCTTTGTGTAAAAAAGTTCCCCCTCAGCTTCCTATACAATCTTTCCCCCCTCATCATAAACCAAGTTCAAGTTCAAGTTCAAGTTTATTGTCATGTGTCCCGGATAGGATAATGAAATTCTTGCTTTGCTTCAGCACACAGAACATAATAGGCATTGACTACAAAACACATGAATAAATAAACTGATAGAGTGCAAATAACAAATAATGGGTTATTAATGTTCAGAGTTTTGTCCGAGCCAGGTTTAATAGCCTGATGGCTGTGGGGAAGTAGCTATTCCTGAACCTGGTCGTTGCAGTTTCTGGTTTCTGGTTCTGGATTCCCCTACTCTGGGCAAAAGACTGTGCGTTTACCTGATCAATCCGCGTATTATTTTGTATATACCTCTATAAGATCACCCTTCATCATCCTGTGCTACATGGTATAAAGTCCTGGCCTGCTCAACCTCACACTAATGGGCCTGTCCCACTTAGGTGATTTTTTAGGCAACTACAGGCGACTGGTTTGTCTGCCACATGTTCACCGGTGGTCGCCGGGAGTAGTCTCTTCAGTCGCGCAAAAAGTCGTAGCGTCTTTCTGATCACCGCTAAATTGTCAACATGTTGAACGTTTTTCAGCGACAGTGGGTTTGACGCCAATGAGCGTAGCTTGACTTCTCCTGACGTGGGTGCTGTCGTAGGTTGTCGCCGGGATGATGTAGGTTGTCGCCGGTTTTTCGGTGACCTGCTACGACTGAGACAGTCGCCGGCAGTTGACTAAAAAATCGGCAAGTGGGACAGGCCCATAGGTTTCATAATATCCTCATAAACCTTCTCTGCACCCTTTCCAGCCTGACAACATCTTTCCTATAACATGGTGCCCATAACAGAACACAATGTTCTAAATGTGGCCTCACCAATGTCTTATATAACTGCAGCATGTCCTGCCAACTTCCATACTCAATGCTCTAACTGATGAAGGCCAATGTGCCAAAAGCCTTTTTGACCACCTTATCTAACTTTGATGCCATTTTCAACGAAATTGCTCTCAAAATGCAACACCTCACATTTCTCAGTATTAAATTCCATCAACCATTCCTCAGCCCACATGCGCAACCGATTAAGATCTTGCTGCAATTTTTGACAGCCATCTTCACTATTTAAAATACCACCCACTTTTGTGTCATCTGCAAACTTGCTAACTATGCCATCATCACCCTCTGTTTCCCTACATAAAGCCAATATTCTATCCATTCAGCTACCTTTCGTTGGATCCCATGTGATCTAACCTTCCAGAGCTGCCTGCCATGCGGAATCTTGTCGAATCCCTTAATGACATCCATACATGCAACGTCTACACCTCTGCCCTCATCGACCTTTTAGGCCACATCCTCAAAAAACTCAATCAGGTTTGTGAGACACGACCTCCCACGTACAAAGCCATGTATTCAGCCCGTGTATATGCATGTATATCCTATGCCTCAGAATAATCCCGAGTAACTTTCCGACCACAGATGTGAAGCTCTCTGGCCTGTAGTTCATAGCCTTTTCCCTGCAGCCCTTCTTGAATAGAGGCACAACATTTGTCTCGCTCCAGTCTTCTGGCAGGTCACCTGTATTTAATGACAACTCGTAAATCTCAGCCAGAGCTCCTGCAATTTCCTCTCTAGCTTCCCACAGTGTCATCAGATATATCTAATCAGGCCCGGAAGATTTGTCTATCTTAGACTTCCGGTACCTCACCTGTATTTAATGGCGACTAGCAAATCTCAGACACGTCATCCCAGAAATGTCCGTGAATGGTCTCTGAGAACCACATGGTCCAAGTTCTGTCACAACGTGGGTTCCAGAGGCAATATTATAATAGAGGAGAGACACAAAATGCTGGAGTAACTCAGCGGGACAGGCAGCGTCTCTGTAGAGAAGGAATGGGTGATGTTTGACTGAAGTCTGAAGAAGGGTCTCGACCCGAAACGTCACCCATTCCTTCTCTCCAGAGATGCGCACTGAGTTACTCCAGCTTTTCGTGTCTACCTTCGGTTTAAAGTTCTTTCCTACATTTATAATTGAGGAGGGCCAGTATTGCTTCACCACATCTCTCTCTCCCTTGTGAACCACTATCCAAAAAAACATATTTACAACATTGCAATTTTATTAAAAGCCATCATGTTCTTGTCCCGGAAATATTCTTTTATTTTGTGGTAAGATGATTAAATCCTCTTCAGGCTTCTGGGTTCAAATGATTCACATCACTGGCACTGATACCTGCAAATGTGTGTTCTTTTTATAACATTTCATATATAAATGCAGCCTTATGCCCCTGTCCCACTTAGGAAACCTGAACGGAAACCTCTGGAGACTTTGCGCCCCACCCAAGGTTTCCGTGCGGTTCCCGGAGGTTTTTGTCAGTCTCCCTACCTGCTTCCTCTACCTGCAACCTCCGGGAACCGCACGGAAACCTTGGGTGGGGTGCAAAGTCTCCAGAGGTCTCCGTTCAGGTTTCCTAAGTGGGACAGAGGCATTTAAGGGCCTGTCCCACTTTCTCGAGCTGCTCACAAATTCTCCCGAGTTTTCCCCTTGATTCAAACTCGGAGAATGTTCGTAACGGGTCCGTAGGAGTCTGTAGATATATCGTAGCGGCTCGTTATGTCAGCCATAGGTACTCGGGCCATTAAATGTTGCAATCCTTCTCCTCCCGACTATTTCTTTACTCGTGGACATTTTTTGTCATGTTGGAAAAAACTTCCCGACTTACCTGATGCCCCGAGTACCTACAGCTGACATAACGAGCCGCTACAAAATATCCTACGCCCTCCTACAGACCCGTTACGAACATTCTCCAAGTTTGAATCAAGGGGAAAACTCGGGAGAATTCGTGAGCAGCTGGGAAAGTGGGACAGGCCCTTAACATTGCACACAGATTAGTTGCGTGGTATTGATTATTTTGCTTTCTGAAGCCTACAGAGTGTATAATCCACGCTCTGAATGAATGGGACGCAGTATTAATGCATGTGCAAAGTCTTAAAGGCCTCAGATATTAATCTGTACTGAAAGCATCCAGAGACCTCCAAACTTATTAAACCTCTTTGGCTACAATTCATCTCCCTACCAAAACGCATACTGTAGGTAATAATGTGATGTTGCTGGGCTAATAATATAAAACCATTTAACTTGTTGGTCTGAAATTACTCCCACCGCTATTTTAAGCCTCCAATACAAATAAGTTTGTGTTTCTGCAGAGCGGCATGTTAAGTGTTTGAACATTAGTATCCAGCGGTGTAACCTACTCTCCCATTCATTCTGTCTCTTTCAAATCATTCAGATCTTGCACGTTATTTTCCAAGCATATGTGCCTTTAAAAATTGACTGCAACTATCAACAAATGTTTATTCATATTCTTGTGATTTTTAGTCTCTAGATTATCGCCCACGATTTCTCAATTAGTTATCAGTGCCGTGGTGGCTCTGTTTTTAGAGACATTATGAAAGTCATTCATTAGATAGCAGATAGTGAGCTGTAAATTAGCCACATAACCAGCTTTCATCATTGGTGCCCTGCAGAATCTATCCCAATCTGAAGACGGCTCTTGATCCGAAACGTCACTTATTCCTTCTCTCCAGAGATGCTGCTGTCTGACGCGCTGAGTTACTCCAGCTGTTTGTGTTTACCTTGCCAGATAGAATATCAGTTCCACAAATATAAGATGTCACCTGATTTATTTTCTCGATTAGGTGTAGATAGAGAAAACTAAATATTTGTTTAAAAGTACAGGTTACGTTATAATGGAGACAGGAGAAACTGCAGATGCTGGAATCATGAGTAAAAAATAAAGGGTCTGTCCCACTTGGCCGTTATTTGTGCGTCACAGCACGCGACGAATGGCGCACGAAGATTTTGTACATCACAAAATACTGGGATGCCGCGCGCGACCGTGCATCACTGCCTATGTCACCACGCACCATGCGCGCGTAATGCGCACCATGCGTGCATCACGTGCGTGTCACAACGTCGTGATGCGTAAATGATGTTGCGTAAATTAGGCGCAAATGACAGTCAAATGGGACAGGCCCTTGAAGAGCTGGAGGAACTCAGCAAATCAGGCAGCTTCTGCGGGGGGAATAGACTGAAGAAGGGTCATCTATCCATACCCTCCACAGATGCTGCTTGGCCTGTTAAATTCCTGCAGTACATTATTTTTTATTGGCTATTTGGTTGCGAATGTTATATCTCCCATTAATACTGAAACAGCCATATATTTTGTAATGGCGGTTGAATATAAGATGGCTACTTCACTGACAATTTGCTCAATATCAAGAGAAAGGATGTTTGGGCTTCAGCTGATGATTCATTGGATGAATGCCCAATAGGGATTGGTGCTAAATCAATAACACACAGCATTGCATTGAGCTCTATGACATGTTGCACTGGTTTCATCGATCAAGATAGGTGATGGCTCATTCAGGATCATAAAAGTGATATGGCACAGTAAACGTTCAGCCCATTCTGACCATCGAGTACCCATAAACGCTGATCCATTTTATTCTCACCATCAGCTCCATCTAGATTGCACCACTCACATGCACACTAAGGGCAATTTACAGTGGCCAATTAGCCTTTCAACACCCTTATTTTTGTAATTAAGAACATGTAAACGAAACCCATGTCGTCACAGTGACAACATGCATACTGCATCTAGACAGCAGCCAACACAAGGATTAAACCTGAGTTACTGGAGCTAAGAGACGGCCACTCTACCAGCTGTGCCATTCTGATCTTATACGTCTTTAATTCTGCTTATTGAAATGGTTAACTGATGAAATTAAAAGTAGAATCAACTGTAACAAATGTGTGCCAAACAAATCAAGTGAACTCTACCACAGCAAAAGTAAAAATTCTCTCACATCACAAAACGAACAACAGCTTACAATGCGTTTAATGAAAAGCATCCCAAGATGCTACACAGGGGTTTTACCAGGAAATAAAGAATATAAATGAGCCATTTTAAGAAATATGATCATTATGGTTTAATATGTCAGCAAGACAAAGGAGATAGTGATCAACTTCAGGATGTGTATTGGCACACATACCCCAGTTTTTATTGACGGTGCCGAACTGGAGATAATAATAATAATAAATTTTATATTTAATGGGCGCCTTTCATACAAAATCTCAAGGACACCTTACATAGTAATCGAAATTAAAACATATAATCGGAGTAAAACAAGTAATTAAAGACATCACAATGACACAAATTAAAAACAGAATTCAATCCAAAAACAGAAAATCAAAAACACAGTGTGAAGAGAGAGCAGCGGCAACCAATTCGTGCCAGCGTCCACTCTCCCTTCACGGCAGCCATCTTGGACACAGACCTACAGGACTACAGTTAGACAAAAAAAAAATCATCCCCCCACAGTGGATAGCACTGTGGAGGAAGGCACAATGTCCAGTCCCGACCCCATGTTCACCCCAAAGTCAGGCCTATTGGGGCCACCGCAGTTGCCTCTACGGAGGCCCGATGTCCCTGGCCGTTCTCACCGGGTGGTCTTGCCCCGGCGTCGGGAGAGTCCTTTCGGCGGCTGGGCCACTTGGAACGGCCGCTTCTTGGTTGGAGCCCGCGGCTGCCGAAGCCGACAGGGCCGCGCCGGTTTGGCGCTCCTAGGCTCCAGATGTTAAAGTCGGCGACCGCTCTCCTCACTGCAGCCCTGCCGCCTCTACGCACGCCGTCTCTCCGCTCCGCAAACCCGCAGCCCGGAGATGTTGCTTACGGCGGTCCAGCTCGCCAGAGCTCCAGCGCGGCGACCCAGGCAAGGCATCGCCCGCTCCGCTCCGCTCCGCTCCAGCGCTCCAGCGCTCCAATGCAGTGCCGCCACGCAGGCCGAGGTGCTGGGTGGTTCCCGCCAAGAAACGGCGCTCCAAGCCCGCTGGTAGGCCACGACGACGGGTCGACGGGCAGCCCAGAAAAAAAGGCTGCCACACCGACCAGGTAGGGACCTATAAATAAAGTAACACCTACCCCCCCACATTAAAAGACCATATCCCCTACAAACAAAAAAACAGGACTCACAAAAAACTAGAAAAAAAACGAATTTAAGACGGACGGCTGCTGCTAGCAGCCGTTCACCAAGATGGCTCCTCCTCCTCTATGGAGATGGTTGAAAACTTCAAATTCCTTGGAATCAATATAATCAACAACTTCTCCAGGACCATCCATATTGAAGCAATGACCAAGAAAGTACACCAATGCCTCTACTTCCTTAGAAGGCGAATTGTGGACGCAGCCCAGCCCATCACGCAACCCAACCTCCATTCCATTGACAACATTTATACCTCACGCTGCCTCCGCAAGGCCGGCAGCATAATCAAGGACGAGTCGCACCCTGGCCATTCCCTCTTCTCCCCTCTCCCATCAGGCAAAAGGTATAGAAGTGTGAAAACACACACCTCCAGATTCAGGGGCAGCTTCTTCCCAGCTGTTATCAGGTAACGGAATCATCCTACCACAACCAGAGAGCAGTCCTGAACTACTATCTACCTCATTGGTGACCCTCAGACAATCCTTGATCGGACTTTGCTGGCTTTACCTTCCACTAAAACGTTATTTCCTTATCATGTATCTATACACTGTAAATGGCTCGATTGTAATCATGTACTGTATTTCCGCTGACTGGTTAGCACGCAACAAAAGCTTTTCATTGTACCTCGGTACACGAGACAATAAACTAAGCTAAACTAAACTAAACCACCATTCACTATTGGGTATGCATCTAATAAATTATTAAGGGAGGGGTAGACAAAACCATGGCTGATGAGTCAGTGTTAGATGGTGAGTTGCAGGATTTGGTGTTTAGGCGGCTAAAGTTGTGGCCACCACTGCCAGAATGAAGAGAAACGTGGATTCATAAGAGCCCAGAGTTGGAAGAGACAGTGAACTCTGATTTAGAGTGGAGAAGGATTTTACAAAGATACAAAGGGGAAGGTCCACAGAGAGAGCGGAATGAGATTTTTAAATTGTTGTTGCCAGACGAGGAACTTTTGCAGATCTCCAAGTAGAGGTGTGAGCGAAGAAGTCAATGTGGGCAGCAGAATCTTGGTTAGGGTGAAATTTGTGGTGGGTGAGAGGAGGAAGTTCCTCTTGTCTTTGTCCTGAATGGCTGACCCTATATTATAAGACTGTGACCCTTGGTTCTACATTCCTCAATGAGGGGCAACATCATAGAAACATAGAAAAACAGATGCAGGAGTAGGTCATTCGACCCTTCGAGCCAGCACCACCTTTCAATATGATCATGGCTGATCATCCTAAATCATTAACCCATTCCTGCTTTTTCCTCATATCCCTTGATTCCTTTAGCCCTAAGAGCTAAATCTAACTCTCTCTTGAAAACACCCAGTGAATTGGCCTCCACTGCCTTCTGTGGCAGAGTAGTCCACAGATCCACAACTCTCTGGGTGAAAAAGTGTTTCCTCATCTCAGCCCTAAACGGCCTACCCCTTCTTAAACTGTGACCCATGGTTCTGAACTCCCCCGACATCATTTCCATATCGCACATTAAAGGCAGAGCAGTGGCATAGCTGGTAGAGCTGCTACCCCACAGTGCCAAAGACCCAGATTTGATTCTGACCTTGGGTGCTTCCTATGTGGAGTTTGCACGTTTACTCCCAGAAACCAGATGTACACCATATCCTAGGTGGGGTCTTATCTGGACCGTATAATTGCACTACTCTTTAGTTTTGTACCCTCGTGTAACGAAGGCTAACATACTGCTTGCCTTCCTGATTGCTCTCTGCACCTCCTTTCAGTGACTTGTTAGCAAGAACGACAAAACCCGTTTAAACACCAACACCTTTCAATTCCTCACCATTAAAAAAAAAATTAAACCATTGTATCTTTCTGCAACAGTAACAACCTTGCTTTTACCTCATTACATTACATCCGCCGTAGTTCACCCATTCTCTCATATCCCCTGAGCATCCTGCTCACAACCCACACAGCCACACAGTTTATTGTCATTAGCAAACCAGACTGAGTCAGGGAACAGACAGGCAATGTTTCATGGCATTGAATTTGTCATTATATTTACTATTGTATCTATCATTATCATGTATACTGTGTACTCTGTGCGTTTCATGCGTACAAGAAATTTCATTGCACCCTGGTGCATATGGCAATAAACTAACTAGTCAATGGCACAGCACTGGATGACGTTCTTTATAGCAAATAAGACAATAGATCAGGTGCTTATATGAGGGTGTTAAATATGTTAAGTCTATTCATAATTTGTGATCACGTTCACCCTAGAGCATTGTAAAGAAGATTAAGTTATGCCATTCTTAAAATAAAATTTTAATACTGCAATATTGCCTTCATTATTCATTCTGGGTTCTTTATTGGATAAGTATGTCTCTTGCAATGTTGGAACTGATTTATTCAGATAGGTTCGTTATTTCAGATGAAATTGTCAGTCGCACAAGCTGGTCACATTGCGGTTACATCCGTTTGGTGCTGGCTGGGTATCTAAAATGAGGAGGTGGTGTAGAGTAGATGTCACTGCCAATGGTAAACATTGCAAAGATGACAAACGCACGAACGTGAAAATGTTGCAAAACAGCCAATGCGAAAGGCGAGGCTGAAATTAGCAGGAATGCCAAAAGGAGAATTTAGCTAATTATACGCTAATTGGTAAGCATCAGCGAGTGATAGTTCAGAGGTGGAAGGATGTTTTGAAGACATGAATGATAACACTGTCTTCAAATATAATAGCCTGCCGGGTATTTAATTTCCATCGCAGATTTTAAATTATTCTTCCCTTTCTCTTGCTGAACAATAGAACCAAACATTTTGTAAATTCTCAGCATAAAACAAACCTGTAGATTAAGCGTGTAGGAAGAAACTGCAGATGCTGGTTTACACCGAAGATAGACACAAAATGCTGGAGTAATTCAGCGGGACAGGCAGCATCTCTGGATAGAATGAGTGGATGGCCTTTTGGGTCGAGACCCCTCTTCAGACTGCGTCAGGGGAGAGGGAATTACAGAGATAAGGTCATAAGGTTAAGAAATAGGAGTAGAATTAGGCCATTCGGCCCATCAAGTCTACTCCGCCATTCAATCATGGCTGATCTATTTCTCCCTCCCAACCCCATTCTCTTGCCTTCTCCCCCTAACCTCTGACATGTGTACTAATCAAGAATCTATCTATCTCTGCCTTAAAAACGATAAGGAAGTGTAAAACAGATGAAGATTAAAGGGGCTGTCCCACTTGGGCGACCTAATCTGCGAGTTCTGGCAGATTTGCCATCGACTCATACTCGCAGCATGGTCGACACGAGGTCGTAGGAGGTCTTCCTAACTCTCCTTCATGCTCGAGAGTGGTCTCCACGTACTCGAGGCCTCAACTAAGTCGCGGCGGTTTTTTCAATATGTTAAAAAATGCCCGCGAGTAAAAAAGGTCGCCATGGAGATAATCGATACTTTTTTTACTCGTAGGTTTAGTCGTATTAAGTCGGCATGATAGTCGTAGGTAATCGAGGGTAGTCGATATTAGTCATAGATAGTCTTCATCGTTTTCGAAGGGAGGTCGAAAGGAGGTCGAAGGAGATCGAAGGAGGTCGTCTTCCCTCTCCACTATTCGGTGTCCAATTTTCCCGAAGCTAGTCGTAGCTAGTCGTAACTAGTCGAAGCTGGTCTTCAACATAGTCGAAGGAGGTCTTCAACATCTCATTTGTTCAAACTCTTCTAAACTCGCCAATTAGGTCGCCCAAGTGGGACAGCCCCTTAAGGAAAATGTGGAATAGATAATTTGTTAATTAGGGGGTGACAACAAAGCAAACAGATATGAAATGTAATCAGGGGGACAGTCAGACTGGTTGGAGATCTAGGAAGGGGGAGGGATGGAGAGAGAGGGAAAGCAAGGATTACTTGAAGTTAGAGAAGTCATTGTTCATACTGCTGCGCTGTAAGCTGCCCAAGTGAAATAAGAGGTGCTCTTACATTTCCTTATCTCTGGAGCTCCCTCCCCCCTGAAGCTCAGTCTGTAGATGGTTGGGCAGTGACTGAAAAAAAGCTTGCTTGCCTTTTATTGGCACTGCTTCTTTCTCCCACACAATGCATCCGTAATTGGCAGTTAATAAATGAAATCAAGTTCAAATCTCATTGATCTTCTGATCTTATTGAGCTTTGTGTATGAAGGGTTACAACCCAAAATTTCATCTGTCCATTTCCCTCCACAGATACTACCTGACTAGTTCCTCCAGCCGTTTGTTTTTACTCCAGATTAGAGCATCTGCGATCTCTTGCATCAATAACTTCTAGTTTAGTTTAGTTCATTTTAGGGATAATAATAATAATAATGGATGGGATTTATATAGCGCCTTTCTAATACTCAAGGCGCTTTACATCGCATTATTCATTCACTCCTCAGTCACACTCGGTGGTGGTAAGCTACTTCTGTAGCCACAGCTGCCCTGGGGCAGACTGACGGAAGCGTGGCTGCCAATCTGCGCCTACGGCCCCTCCGACCACCACCAATCACTCACACACATTCACACACATTCACACACAGGCAAAGGTGGGTGAAGTGTCTTGCCCAAGGACACAACGACAGTATGCACTCCAAGCGGGATTCGAACCGGCTACCTGTCGTCCCATGTATCCATCGATACAGCATGTATCCTTCAGCCCAACCTTCAGCCCAACAAGTCCGCGCCAACCAGCAATCCCTGCATACTTACACTATGATACACACTAGGGCAAATTTTCACAATTATACCAAGCCAATTAACCTACAAACCTGTACGTCTTTAGAGTCAAGTCAAGTTTATTCGTCACATACACATACGAGATGTGCAGTGAAATGAAAAGTGGCAATGCTCGCAGACTTTGTGCAAAAAGACAAACAAACAAACAACCAAACAAACTACAAACAGAATGGAATACAGAATTACATATTCTTTTACATATTAAATATTGTGGGCGGAAGGAAAAAGGGGAAAAAAACAAAAAAAACAGCAATTAAATTTTTTTTTTAAAGCAGTAGAGTGGTACAGTAAAGTTAGTCCCTGGTGAGATAGGAGTTTACAGTCCTAATGGCTCTAGGAAGAAACTCCTTCTCAACCTCTCCGTTCTCACAGCATGGCAACGGAGGCGTTTGCCTGAACGTAGCAGCTGGAACAGTCTGTTGCAGGGGTGGAAGGGGTCTCCCATGATCTTATTGGCTCTGGAGTTGCACCTCCTGATGTGTGGGAGGAATCAGGAGATCCTGGAGAAAACCCATGCAGGTCACTGGGAGAACGTACAAACTCTGTACAGACAGCACCCGTAGTCAGGATCAACCCCAGGTCTCTAAGGGGGCAACAACTCTGCCTGTGCCACCGTGCCACCCCATGGTCATATAATTTTGCTGTGATACTGAGTTAAAGTCAGAATTGCCCACCAGAGATGGCAGTGGTGTGTTGGGCTCAGCCTGCTATGTAGGGATTGGAGTATGAAATTCTTCCTGTCTGCTTCCCAGTGGAGTGAGACCTTGCGTGAAATCACTTCACCGTATTCTTAAACATTAAAAGATCCAAACCACAAAGCAAATTAAAATTAATGACACTGCCTTTAATAATGTAGGATGTAAAATGCCTGGTGGATCCTGTATAAAACAGACGTGAACAACTTGTTACATTTCACTGTGCAAATAAAAATCTTTGGCAGCCCTGTAGAGGATTTGCAGCAGAGCTGATGTCGCTTTGACCACTTGAGCCAGTTAATGATGCTGTGAATAATGCCTGAATTTCATTTTGTATTTCAGTCTCCCAAGTCGGCCTTTATGAGCGCTGCCAAGAAGGCGAGGTTGAAGTCCAATCCTGTGAAAGTCCGCTTTTCCGAGGAAGTGATCATCAATGGCCAAGTGCCGGTATGTGTTCATATATCTCGTGGGCAGCTGACGACTAACATTGACCCACCAACCTGATAATACTACTTTATTAGCCAAGTATGTTTTGCAACATACGAGGAATTTTATTTGCCATACAGTCATACCAATAAAAAGCAACAAGACACCCAAATACATTTTTACCATGAACATCCACCACAGTGACTCCCCTACATCTCCCATTGAGATGGAAGGTAAAAAAAAGTTCAATCTTCTTCCCTTCTTTGTTCTCCCTCGGTCGAGGCATTCGAACCTTCCATTGTCGGGGCAATCTTGGCTCCCGCAACCGGCGGTCGAGCCTTCCGCATCGGGGCGATCAAACTCCCGAATCGGGGTGATCTCAGCTCCCCCGCGGCGGGCGATCGGACCCCGGGTCGGGGCTGGTCGAACCTCGTGTGGCTTGGAGCTTCCCGACATCGGTTTCTACCCGAGACTGCAGGTTCCTCCTAAAAACACAAGAAGGAAAAAGACGAGACAGACCATTGGCGAGGCAGCCATCGTCCGGCGCCCCCTGGTGGTACCCTCTGGTACTCGATTCCCCTGCTCTGGGCAAGAGACTCTGTGCATCAACCCAATAGATTAATCTCATGATTTTATACACCTCAATAAGATGACCCCTCAATCTAATGCATTCTATGGAATAGAGGAGTCCTGTCCTGCTCAACCTCTCCCTATAGCTCAGGCTCTCGAGTCCTGGCAACATCCTCGCAAATCTTCTTTGTACCCATTCCATCTTGACAATATCTTTTCTATAACATGGTGCCCAGAACTGAACACAATACTCTGAATATGGCCTCACCAACGCCTTATATAACTGCAGCATGACCTCCCAACTTCTATTCTCGGAATGTTGCTTGCCTTAATCGTTTAAAGAGTGTAGAACATGCACAAGTATCGGACCATGAAAGGAACCTTTAACAGCTCCGTAAGGACACATGTTGTTGATTGTATACAATTTGTTGATGGTATTTGTTTACTTTTCCAGATCATGTGGGATATCTCCAAGATCTGCCTGTGGATTTTACACAAATTATTTTCTGTAAATGTATGATGAGTTTGAAGTAATCTCATGTACAGATCATTTGACAGTTCAATGTTGTCCTTGCATTCAATGAGGAAATATAATCATGCATGGTACAAGGATGGCAGTGCAGTTTTCAAATGGTTACACTGTAATATGTCTGCCCTTCTATTCACAGGAGACTGTCAAAGATAATTCCCTACTGTTCATGCCGAATGTTTTGAAAGTTTATCTTGAGAATGGACAAACTAAGTCATTTCGATTTGACAACAGCACAACAATGAAGGTGGGTGTTTGGCCAAGTGAATTACTTATTCAGACAGCTTTTCCCAGTTCAAACACATTGGGAGTTGACTAATTCAATGTATTTAGATGCTCAGCTTTTACAAATAGTCTTAACTTGTGTCTTAACAGCCATGTTTTAACATGTTTTTTCCCCACAATTCTCCCTCTTGAGTTCCTAAATGAACCACATCAATATCTGCAGTTCCTTCCAGTTGCTTATGCCTTTGGGCTGAGTCATTTTTAGTCTGATGCCAACATAGTAGGTGCAGTTAATTCTGTAAGTAAAAGTTGAAGAGTGAGCTCTTTATCATTGTTTGCATTATTAAAGCGACATCAGCTCTGTGTCGAGCAAAATATCACTCCAGAGCATCAATCAGTTGTGGAGCGACTGAGCCAGGAAAAAAAGTCAAACTTTTTTCAACCTACGTGCTGTTATTAATCCAAGCCTCAGAATTCCTCAACAGAAAGTGAGATTTCTGCTCTTCATAAAAGAAAAATGAAATCCACATATTTATTATTGGTATAGGGGCGTTTTTCCAGAATTTAAGTATGTTTTTTTCCCGTTATTAAACCGTAATTAAATAGGTTCTTTTGAAACGCAGTTAGTTCAGGGCTTCCTTCCATTGTTCCAAAAATAATCAATTCTGCTTTTGGTATCAATTTTATTTTAAATAATTTTATGAAGATTTCAAAAATTTCATTCCATAATTTTTGGATTTTTTATACAGAAAACAAATGAATGTGCTATAGTAGCTTCTTAGGATAGACATTTATCACAAATAGGGGAGACATTAGGAAAACGTTTACTTATTTTAGTTTTTGAGTAATATAGTCTATGTAAGATTTTGAATCGAATTAGAGTGTGTCTTACGTTAATCGAGCATTTATGCACATATAGCAAATGTTTATCCCACCTCTCTTTCGAAATTTTTATAGCTATTTCTTGTTCCCAGTCTCTTCTAATTCCATCGGATGATGGTATTTCTATATTTAGAATGAAGTTATACAAGTATGATATTAAATTAGCTGATTCGGCCTTTGTATTCATTGCTTCGTCCAATAAGTCTGGGGACAAGTTATGATATTCTTGTGTATATTTTTTCAAATAGTCACATATTTGAAAATATTTAAAATAATGATTATTTCTCAAATTGTATTTTAGTTGTAGTTGTTGAAATGCTAATAATTTTCCAGTTTCATACATGTCTCCGAACGTTTTAATTCCTATTCTTTCCCATTGTGTAAATGATTTATCTATAATAGAAGGTTTAAACGATGGGTTATTAACTATTGGAGAAAGAAGCGATAGATTTCTTAATTTTAGGGTAAGTTTTATTTGTATTTCAAATAGGTTTTATTTGATTTCAAATATGTTCGAAACATTACACCTGGAAGATATGAGACTCCTTCTAGCAGGCAAATCAGACCACTTCCAAAAGACTTGATCTGCATTTATCAACTTACTACAAGTATAAGGTACAACAGAACTCTGAAAATAAATGGTTTCAGGACCTGGTGAGGGGGGAGGAAAAATACGAAGTTGGTATATCCCTTGCAGCTCTGTTTTCTACTTTTAACATAGCTTCTGTTTCTTTTTCTCTTTTTTTCTTTTCTATGGCTTACTTCTTAACTTTTTTTTCTAATTCTTCGCACCTATGGGTCTTTTTTCTTGATCACTTTTTCACGCACTCATTATTCTATCTCCCTTTCTTTACCTTTTTTTTCTTTTTAAAGCTTAAAAAATGAAGTGGTACAAGAAATGTATTAAGTTATCTTTGGCTTATATTATTGTAATGCACTCTACTTCTAATAAATAAAATTAAAAAAAAGAAAAATGAAGAGGATGTGCATCAAGGTTTAAGATGATGTACTCACACAGTGTCTTTGAGGAAGATGAAGGGAAGGAGGACAGAACTCAAGCAAGCCATTAGAAGGGCCAAAAGGGGCCACAAAATGGTTTTGATGCGTTGGATTAAAGAAAATCCCAAGGCTTTTAGCAGCTACATTAACACCGCGAGGGTAACCAAGGAGAATGTAGGACCACTCAAGGAGAAAGGAGGGAATTTCAGGATCGGAATCAGGAAGTCATGTTGCAAGTTTACGGATTTTTCATTAGGCCACATTTGAAGTATTGTGTGCTGTTCTGATCACCCCATCACATTAAAGGGCCTGTCCCACTTTCACAACCTACTCCACGACCTCTGCCGAGTTTGCCCTTGACTCATACTTGCAGTATGGTCGTCACGAGGTTGTAGGTAGGTCGTAGGAGGTCGTAGGTAGGTCGTAGGCGGTCGTGATGCTAGTCGTAGGCACTCGTGGCATCAAGTGGGTCGGAGCGTTTTTTCAACATGATGAAAAATGTTCACGAGTAAAAAAGGTCGTGGATTAGGTCGTGAAAGTCCCTTAAGGACGTGAAAGCTTTGGAGAGGGTTCAGAATAGATTTACCGGGGTGTTGCCTGGAGGGTATTATCTTTAAGGAGAGTTTAGATAAATGTGGATTGTTTTTTACGAAGTGACAGAGGCGGAGACAGTCAGAACCCCATTTTTCCCAGGGTGGAAATGTCAACGTCTAGCCACAAGGTCAAAGGGACAGTATAAAGTAAACCTGCAAGGTAAGTTTTTACACAGGGAAATGTGGGTGCTGGAATGGAGGGGTATGGATCATATGTAGGCAAAGCAGATTAGTTGAAGCAACCATCATGTTTGACACAGACATCATGTGCCAAAGGGCCTTCTGCTGTACTGTACTGTTCTATATTCTCTGTGTTCAAGATATACATAAAGCCAAGGGATCAAAGCTGGATGAGGAGGATTTAGCTATAGGAATAATTTGGACAGACCTGGATTGTTTTCTTTGGAATGTCAGAGGTTGCGAGGAGACCTGTTTGAAATATACATATTTAATTATGGAAGGCATGGATAGAGTGGACAGTTTACCTTTTTCCCAGGATGGAAAAAAAATACCAGAGGCCATAGCTTTAAGGTGATATGGACAAATTTCAAAGGAAATGTACGGGACAAAGGGTGGTGAGTGTCTAGAACATGCTGTCGGGGGTGGTGGTTGAGGAAGGAACAATAGTGACATTTAAGAGACTTTTGGATATGCATATGGATATGCAGGGAATGGAGGGATGTGGATTATGTGCAGGCAGATAAGAGTTAGTCTCGGCGTCATCTTTGGCACAGACACTGTGAGCCAAACGGCCTGTGCTGTATTGTTCTATGTTCTATATTCAACAATTTAAAATAAACAGAGTTTCTCTTCTGTAGCAGAATTAATCAGATCTGATTAAGTGTCATCAGCCTACAACCTTAAATTTGTTTTTGTCTTAACACATAATGTTTGACCTTCTGAGCAATTCCAGCATTCGGTTTATTTTTCAGATTTATAGAAGCTGTGGCTATAAAATTCTCTGGAGCACATCCTACCTTTTCACATTGATTTGTTCAACCCTTTCTCCTTTCAATTGTTTTCTCTCCTGTCCTCCACTTTCATTCATCTGCTAGTTATATCTTCACTAGACTGATCAGCTGTGATTAATGAAACTCCACTGCCCTCTCGTATCCTGCAGCACTGCTGCCAATGTCATTTAGACTCTTAGTATTGACCCTATCACAAACACTAACTTTGTTCTCTCCTCTGTCCTCCTTTACTGCAACCTAAAACATATTAGATTCATTCCTTTCTCAGTTTACAAGAAAAACTGTTCTCTCCCTTTCTCTCCCTCTCTCTCTCTCTCTTTCTCTTTCTCTCTCTCTTTCCCTTTCTCTCTCTCCCTCTCTCTCTCTCTCTTTCTCTCTCCCTTTTTCTCTCTCTCTTTCCCTCTCAGAGCCTGCTCAACCTCTCCTTATAGCTCAGACCCTCTATCCCTGGCAACATCCTTGTAAATCTTCTCTGTGCCCTTTCCAGCTTGACAACATCTTTCCCATAACACAGTGCCCAGAACTGAACACAATACTCTAAATGCGGCCTCACCAAGGTCTCATACAACTGCAACATGACCTACTCAATACTCTGACTGCTGAAGGCCAATGAGCCAAACGCATTTTTGACCACCTTATCTACCTGCGACTCTACCTTCAAGGAACCACTCACCTGTACTCCTAGATCCCTGAGTGGTAGAGAGATCACTACCATTACACTATGTGCTTGGAGATCCCTGGTCCTGTATGGGAAGAAAATCTTACTCCCTCTCACCATCTGATCTGTTAAGGGGCTGCAGAATGGAACAGGGCAGCGTGGTATTGGAAGAATATAACCTGAACTACAGTAGTTACATTCTTAGGCAGGATTGAACTAACTGGAGCAAGAAACAAACTGCTGGAGGACAGCAAGTCGAGCAGCACCAAGTGGTGGTAAGGAGGTGTAGATGTTTCAGGTCGAGATGGCATAAACTGGAGCTGCGTTCCCTTGAATGTAGAAACCTAAGATATAATTTGATGCTGTTTTCAGGGTATTAAAGAGAACCAGTTGGATAGAAAATGAATATTACAATCTCCGAAAAACAAACAGAACAGGAATGATGGAAACATTATGACACTGAAGTGGGTGGTATTGTAGACAGTGAAGATGGTTGTCAAAATTACAGCTGTTTCTTGATCAGTTGGGCAGGTGAGCTGAGGAATGCTTGCTGGAATTGTGAATTGCTGGAACAGTGAATTGTGAAGTGTTACATTCACGGAAGTCTAACATGGGCAGGACCTACACAGTGAATGGTAGGGCTTTGGGTAGTGATGTAGAACAGAGGGATCTAGTAGTGCAGGTGCATAGTTCCTTGAAAGTCAAATCACAGGTAAATAGAGTGGTCAAAAAGGCCTTCGGCACATTGGCCTTCATCAGTCTTGAGTATTGAGTATAGATGTTGGGTCATGTTGCAGTTATATAAGACATTGGTGAGGCCACATTTAGAGAATTGTGTTCAGTTCTGGGCACCATGTTATAGCAATGACGATGTCAAGCTGGTAAAGGTGCAGAGAAGATTTAGGAGGATGTTGCTAGGACTAGAGTGCCTGAGATATAGGGAGAGGTTGAGCAGGCTGGGACTCTATTCCTTGGAGCGCAGGAGGATGAGGGGTGATCTTCTAGAGGTGTATAAAATCCTGAGCGGAATAGATTGGGTAACCATACAGTCCCTTGCCCAAAGTAGGGGAATCGAGAACCAGAGGACATTGTTTTAAGGTGATGGGGGAAAGAATTAATAAGAACCTGAGGGGTAACTCTTTTACACAAAAAGTAGTGGTTGTATGGAATGACCGGAGGATCTAGTTGAGGCAGGTACTATCGCAAGTTTAAGGAACATTTAGACAGGTTCATAGATAGGATAGGCATTAGAGGGATTTGGGCCAGACATGGGCAGGTGGGATCAGTGTAGATGTGGCCTGTTGGTTGTTGTGAGCAAGTTGGGCTGAAGGGCCTGTTTCCACACTGTATGGACTCTGACTCTAGTAGAGCTAAGGCTTCACAAATTAACTTCAGTTGGTCTGGATGCCTGGATCCCTTTTTAATCACAAATGGCTTCCAGCAAACTCACTTGTCCAAAAATCACCAGTCCTCTCAAGAAACGGACCCCTGTGGGAATCTTCTGAGACTATGAACACTGCATGATCTCTGAAATCAAGTCCACTAAAATCAAGTTGAGCTTATTGTCAAATGTGCAAGTACGGTGAGGTACAGTCACAGGCATAGAGACTCAGGCAACACACGGTGACATTGATTATACATACATTTCAATAGACAATAGGTGCAGGAGTAGGTCATTTGTCCCTTCGAGCCAGCACCACCATTCACTGTGATCATGGCTGATCATCCCCAATCAGTACCCCGTTCCTGCCTTCTCACCATATCCGCTGACTCTGCTATCTTTACGAGCTCTATCTAACTCTCTCTTGAAAGCGTCTAGAGAATTGGCCACTGCCTTCTGAGGCATAGAATTCCGCATTAATAGATTGAGTGGATAGGCAAGGCAGTGGCAAATGTTGGCAGATGCAAGGTCACCGACTTTGAACCGAAACAGGATAGGACTGATTACTTTTCTAAATGGAAATAAACTGAAATTAGTGGATGCCTTAAAAAGTCCATGAGCATTGATCATTAAAGTATGAAAATAATAAAAAATAAAGTGTGTCCCCTCATTGTAAGACAATGAGGGGACAGGTACTATTTAAAGTGTAGGTTACATCTCAGTGTGCAGCCCTGCATACTGTATCAGATGAAGGATATGTATATGTATATAAGTGCAGAGTAGTGTTGCCAGAAAGTTATCTGGATTTGCAGTCCCAGAATTTAGAAAGCTCAAACATGATTTGATGCAGCTCCCAAGGTATAAGAACCAGTTGGGTAGAAAGTGAATATTTTCACCAACTGAAAACCGCGGACAAACAGGAATAGTTGAAACATTAGTACCTACCTCATTGGTGACCCTCGAACTATCTTTGATCAGACTTTGCCGGGGTTACCTTGCACTAAACATTATTCCCTTGTCATATCTCTAAACACTGTAATTTATGTATTGTAATCACGAATTTGTAATCATCATGTATTGTCTTTCCGCTAACTGGATAGCAAGCGGCAAAAGCTTGTCACATGTGGCAATAAACTAAACGGAACTAAATTAAACAGTGAAGTTTGTTAACACTTCTACTTACAGGAGGCATTAGATGTTTGGAACTGTTTTTGGCAAATTACATTGGATGCTTTGTTGGTTGTTAATTTTAACTGATATATTTTAGCAATCCAAAAGATAACAAGGAATTTGGGTCAATGGCTTGGCTATGGAATGAAGCTACAGGTTATGCCCCAGCCTTGATCTGACAGAATGACAGTGGATGTTAAATGGCCGCCTCCTTTTCCTCCTATGTGTCCTTATTTCAACGCATAGCATAATGGATTTGGCTCAGTGAGAAGCATTCTTACAAGGCAGGGTTGTGCATTCAGTCTTACTTAAACCCCAAGTACATATTTAACGTTGAAGGGCTGGAGATTGTCAAAGATGTTCATTCGTGAATTATTGCATAAAAGTGATATCAATGCACCATGCTGACTGTCAGCTTGTCTGAAGAAGGGTCTCGACCTAAAACATCACCCATTCCTTCTATCCAGAGATGCTGCCTGTCCCGCTGAGTTACTCCAGCATTTTGTGTATTTCTTTGTTTTAAACCAGCATCTGCAGTTCCTTCCTATACACTCCTCATTGGCAGTGCCAGATGCCTCGGCAAGGCCAGCAGCATAACCACCTTTTTGTGTCTATCTTCGGTGTACACCAGCATCTGCAGGTCCTTCCTACACATGCTGGCTGTCAAGGCAGGTTGAAGCAGGTTCATGCTAGATGTGACCGGTGCAACATCAACTTGTAAATGCCATTCTCTCTTGGCAGCATTTGCAGAAGCTTTCCACTGCTCCTGCCAATATTATTCTCACTACGTAGAACGTAAAACCAAAGAACCAATTATCCATCTCATCACTGTTTTTTGGATTTGCTGTGTACAAGTTATCTCTGTATTTGGCTGCAAAACAGTGGTTATTCTTTCAAAGTCATGTATTCATTGCAAACTGCTTGACATCTTGAAGATGTGGTAATATGCTTCATAAATTCAATCTATGTCTCTTTGCTCTGCATCAACTGAGCTGAGATGACTTTGATGCATGTCAGCACTAAGCCAAAGGTGCAAATTTATAACCTTAATCAACTGAAATTCCAGCAAAAATGTGTCGATCAGGTATTGTGTCAACTGCAGTAGACCCACTTAATACACAGGGACATGAAAGTAATCAATATTTTATGCTGCTAACCAGGAAATATTTGTATAATTAGTCTTAATCAATTTTAAACAAGATTTCTTTTTGTCGTTTAATGTAATATTGATTAACTGAAGTGACAGAGGTTTTCAGAAAATTTTTCAGGAATGATGTCAGCATCTTGGCCAACAAGCACTGAGCATGTTTTCATTTCCCATTTGCTGAATTTTATCTTTTGATTCTTTCCTTTCCAAAGTCAAGAATAGGATTGGTTCAGCTAATGCACATGCAGGACTCCACTCATGTGCCTATTCATTATTTCACCCCGGGAGAGCATGTTTATAGACTGTTTGAGCTTGCTGGGTATCAGAGCCTAATACTGAGTGCTTAAGATGGAATCTTTGGCCATTTAATGTCATGTTATGCTGGCGTTAAGGATGTAATATTTGGCAGGTCATTTACTTTTGATTGTGGAATTTTATTGCAAACTTCTTCAGAAACTAGTTCCTCTGCCAAGGAGTCACATTATACACTTGCCGCCTTCACTCAGCTGGCAGTTTCTCTGGCAGTTCAGTTTATTGTCACGTGTGAAAAGCCTGGTACAATGTTTATGTTCAAGTTATTTAGATATATCAATAGACAATAGACAATAGGTGCAGGAGTAGGCCATTTGGCCCTTCGAGCCAGCACCGCCATTCAAAGTGATCATGGCTGATCATCCACAATCAGTACCCCGTTCCTGCCTTCTCCCCATATCCCCTGACCGCTATTTTTAAGCCCTATCTAGCTCTCTCTTGAAAGCATCCAGAGAACCTGCCTCGACTGCCCTCTGAGGCAGAGAATTCCACAGACTGACCACTCTCTGTGAGAAAAGGTGTTTCCTCATCTCCGTTCTAAATGGCTTACCCCTTATTCTTAAACTGTGGCCCCTGGTTCTGGGGCAAAATCCTTAACAATCTTATATGTTTCAATGAGATATCCTCTCATCCTTCTAAACTCCCTTCGACTATGATGATGACCATCTATGACTACCTTGGACTGTCTTCGACTACCCTCGATTACCTACGACTAACATGCCGACCTACTACGACCTACTATGACTAAACCTACGAGTAAAAAAAGTATCGATTTTTTCCATGGCGACCTTTTTTTACTCGCGTGCATTGTTCAACATGTTTAAAAAAAAGGCGTGACCTAGCTGAGGCCTTGAGTACACGGGGACTACTCTCGAACATGAAGGAGAGTTACAAAGACCTCCTACGACCTCGAGTTGACCATGCTGCGAGTATGAGTCAAGAGCAAACTCGCCAGAACTCGTGGATTAGGTTGCCCAAGTGGGACAGCCCCTTTAGAGGCGGCACGGTGGTGCAGCGGTAAAGTTGTTGTCTTACAGTACCAGAGACCCCAGATTTGATTCTGACTACGGTTACTTGTCTGTACGGCATTTGTATGTTCTCCCCGTGACCACGTGTGTTTTCTCGGGGCCCTTTGGCTGACCGAGTCTGTTCCGGCCTTCGATCCCCTCACTCACTGTACACGCTCGGGAGAATTTGCAGAAGACAATTAACCTACAAACCTGCACATCTTTGGAATGTCGAAGGAAACCTGAACACCCAGAGAAAACCCATGAGGTCACTGGAAGATCATATAAACTCCATACAGACAGTATCCGTAGTCATCATTGAACCGGGTTTCTGGCCATGTAAGGCAGCAACTCTACTGCTTCGTCACTATGCCGTGGTGAAAGGTCTGGCTTATTCAGGGGAGACCACTCAATAAATGAATGCATCAGTGGTTGCCACCATCGGTGTGGAAACCAACAATGCCAGCATCTTCCACGGCCCGAGATACCACTTGTTCTATTGGATTTAATGTAAGCAAAAATCATTTACTTGCAAATGGTGCCTGGGTGATCTCTGATGTTAAGCATGGCAGATATCTGTTGCTGCCGCCTGAGAAAAAGGTGCTGTGGCAAGAAATTTGAAACTCAGGGTGCCCTTGACTTGCACAGAGAAAGCCATGCTGGTACCAGAGCATGGGTGCAAGGAGAATGCGACATGTCTCAGTGATGACTGCCTTTGAAAACCAGAGCCTGTGTCTAAATCAGAGAGAAACACAAAGTGGTGGAGTAACTCAGCGGGAGAGGCAGCACTTTTGGAGAGAAGGAGTGGGTGATGTTTCGGGTCAAGACCCTTCTTCAGACTGAGGGAAAGGGAAGAGGGAGACTGGAGATCAGAGAGCTCCAGGTTAGATATGGTGCGTGTAGGCTTCCCTAACCAACGGCATATCTGCGCTTCTTGTGCTAAGATTCCTGACCCACATTCAGTGGCCAGTCATACACATGCCAATGTCTCCTGTAATGGAGTTCTTCCACAGAGCCACTGCTGAGGAAACATTTAATGGGTATCTCAGCAGCTAAATGCTGGATGAAATACTGTCCATTGCAGCAAATTCTATGGACCTTAGAAGAAATATCAGTGGCTGGCAGATAGTTATCATGTCTCGTCTGGTCTGCTTGTGCCAACAATATGCCTTGAAATATTGTTGAAAACAACAAACTCACTTGATATGTTCCGACAAAGCAAAATAATCACCTAATGGATGCATCTTGGAGCTTTGAGCTTCAATTTTTGATGGCACAAGCAAATAATGTGCTTGGCAAGAGTGACATCATTTGGTTGACTGAAGATAGACACAAAATGCTGGAGTAACTCAGCGGAACAGGCAGCATCTCTGGATAGAAGGAACGGGTGACGTTTTAGGTCGAGACCCTTCTTCAGACTGAGAGTCAGGTGAGAGGGAGACACTGAGATATGGAAGGGTAAGGTGTGAAAACGAGACATCAAAGGGGACAAAGGTCTTGGAGAATGGAGAATAGATTGTTGTTAGCTGGAGAAGGTGACAATGAAGCATATAAAGATAAAATGTAATCAGGAAGACAGTCAGACTGGTCAGAGAACTGGGATGGGGAAGGGATGGAGACAGAGGGAAATCAAGGGTTACTAGAAGTTGGAGAAGTCTATATTCATATCGCTGGGTTGTAAGCTGCCCAAGCGAAATATGAGGTGATGTTCCTCCGATTTGCACTGGGCCTCACTCTGACAGTGGAGGAGACCCAGGTTAGAAAGGTCAGTGTGGGAATGGGAGGGGGAGTTAAAGTGTTTAGCAACGGGGAGATTATGTAAGTTGAGGCGGACAGATGTCCCGGTTGCTAAACACTTAACTCCCCTTCCCATTCCCATTAACCTGGATCTGCAGTTCCTTCCTACTCTTTCGTTTGACCAGCCATTGACTAAAGGTTAACGAGATCATGCGAGTTGTAACTGAGAGAATCAGGTTCCTTCATCCACTAGATTTCACCCAAAAGTGATCACTTTTCTGAGCCGACCAGTTCATCTCCAATTCCCAAGGAAGAGCATCAGTTCCCACATCGACCAACTGAGCATTGAAATCTACCACACTGCTGCCCATCCAATTCATTTCTACAAATGCCACTGAAATCTGAAATAAAAAACGTGGCACAGTCACAAAGGAATCATTGAAGGGATAAAAGCACAAACCTGAGGCAGGAATAGCGTATAGAATTGCTGGAAATCGCCTGGTAACTTAAACTATTGCATCTGGTTCCTTTGTAATTGCTTCCTAAGGTGGGAATTAATGATTTGAGCCAGTGGCTGGTGCTAATGATCGGTGTAGGCGAGAGAGACTTTAGCATTGAGTGCAGAAGAGGGACTGCTCACTGCAAGTCGGAAAGAGATGATTTTTTTTGTGCTCTACACAGCAATCACCATGGCAACATTCACAACGTTATTTATTGCAAGGTAAAAGAAAAGTACCAGTTTACAAAATGGCAGGAAAGTACACACAGAAAATGGCTATTAAAAACGTGTAATGCTGATGATTGTAGTTAACAATTTAAAACATATCTGGTGTGGAATTTAGCTGTAATACAAAATAGCTGCATAGTCATGTAAAGCCCCTGTCCCACTGTACGAGGTAATTCACGAGTTCTCCCGACGTTTCCCCTGATTCGAACTCGGAGAATGTCCGTAGCGGGTCCGTAGGAGTTCGTGGATGTCTCGTAGCGGCTCGTACGAGTAACGGTAGGTACTCGGGACAACCGGTAAACTCGTGACATTTTTTCATCCATGTAAAAAATGTCCCCGAGTAAAAAAATACTTGTGATGAAAAAACTTTTTACTCGTACGAGCCGCTAGGAGACATCCACGAACTCCTACGGACCCGCTACGGACATTCTCCGAGTTCGAATCAGGGGAAAGCTCGGGAGAACTCATGAATTACCTCGTACAGTGGGACAGGGGCTTAAGTGTGTTGTACTCCTCAATTAATTCCATTAGAATCACTGGTGTGGTTATCCAGTATGTTTAATGTCATCACTTACGGATTAATTATCAAGCAAATGTTCCCAGGAAATAATGCATGTTATCCATGTACCTGTCAAATGTCTTGTGGGGTTGTGATGGAAGGGCTAGGTGTTGGGAGTCAGTGCCATAACCCCAGGGATTGAGTGAGAGAGACACACACATTCACCTCGACTAAGTTGACCTTTTAAAAATCATTGACTGGATGTGGGCTGGGTCTCTGCCACGTTGCTGTATTTCAGGAGTCATCGGGAATACCAGTCTAATTGGGAAAGATGGATACCTTTATTGACGGGGAATTGTGAATTGGGGGATGGAGGGTCCTGGCATAATCCGGTGGACTCAGGGCGAGCACGTTGTACAGACTTCTTACTTCAGTCTGAAGACGGGTCTTGATCCAAAACGTCACCCATTCCTTCTCTCCAGAGATGCTGCCTGTGTTACTCCAGCATTTTGGGTCTATCTTCTTATTTCAGTGTAGCCATCAAGAATTATGGGGATCTGCCCGAAAGGTAGAATATAAGGTAAGGTGGGACCTTCTAGAATTACGAACAGGCTCTATGGGATGTATAGACTTTTCTTCTTAGTTCATTAATTCACAATCAGAAGTTTTCATGGGCAGTAGAAAAAAAAGAGCCAATTATTGCTAAATGGTGAGGTAATTTCATTCTCACAGGGAATCTCTTAATTATTCAGAACAAGCAGGTCTAAGATGCAAAAAGAGGAGAGGGGTGGAGAGGATAAAGAAGAGAAAACAAACAATTACTGAATGGTGACCAAGAGCGATGGAATGATTCAATGGTATTGTTGCTGGTTGAGAGACAGTGATGAATTGACTAGTGAAGAGGTAAATAGAGGAAGCAGAATGAGAACAGAGGAGAGACTGAATGCTGAACCAGTGAGACAGAAAATACAGCAGTTGCTGATAATATCCAGAAGGCCAGGTAGCATTGGTGCGCAAAGAGAAGCTGTGTTAACATTACATCAATAGACAATAGGTGCAGGAGTAGACCATTCAGCCCTTCGAGCCAGCACTGCCATTCAATGTGATCATGGCTGTTCATCCCCAATCAGTACCCCTGACTGAGATAGGGCTATCTTTAAGAGCCCTATCTAGATCTCTCTTGAAAGTATCCAGAGAACCGGCCTCCACCGCCCTCTGAGGCAGAGAATTCCATAGAACGAACCAACACAAGCTGGAGTTTGTGAGTCCCAACACAAACTGGGAAGGCAGGCTATCTGAAATGGTTCCATTAGTATAGGGCCCCCAGTGCTGTAATGTTCCATACAGGGAGACGGGATGCTGCTGCCTTCACCTGACATTGGGATCATTTCCCACCATGCTTATAGCTGCTCAATATAATCATCCACACAACTTGATCCAACCACCTTTTGTTTAATTGCTTTCCAGTCATTTTGCAGGGTTTAGCTTTTACCAGCATCTGTCATGCACAAGATAGCTCAGCGTTACCATGGAGACTGTTCTATGGATGCAGCATAGCATCGCTTTATAAATAACGGTTGTGGATTACATTCTGCTGCAATAGGATGAAATTCTCTCCTTTCACTTAAAACAACTCATTAACTAACACAAGCTTTATGACAAATTATATTCTGTGCATTGTTGAGGTATTCCGTGGAATAGATCATCAAAAAAAAATAAAATAGAAGGAGCCATGTTGTCCCCTTCTGGCCAGGCTGACTCATAGAACTTCGAACATGCAATGGTACAGCACAGGAACAGGCCCTTCGGCCCTCAATATGGTTTCCAAGCATGATGCCAAGTTAAACTAATCTCCTCTGCCGACATTTTGGGCGGCATGGTGGTGCAGCGGTAGAGTTGCCGCTTACAGCGCCAGAGACCCAGGTTCAATCCTGACTACTGGTGCTGTTTGTATGTTCTCCCTGTGACCTGCATGGATTTTCTCCGTGATCACCGGTTTCCTCCCACAAGATGTGCAGGCTTGTACGTTAATTGGCTTGGTGGAAATGTGAAATTGTCCCCAGTGTGTGTAGGGTAGTGTTAATGCATTGGTCGGTGCAGACTCGGTGGGCTGAAGGGTGTGTTTCCGTGCTGTATCTCTAAACTAAACTAAACTAAACTAAACTAAATTAAACAAAATGATCCATTTTCCTTTCTTGCATATCTGTTTAAAATCCTCTTAAATGCCCCTATTATATCTGCCTCCTTCGCCATCATGATAGTGCATTCCAGGTACCCACCATATTCTGTGTATAAAAATACTTGCCCCTCACATCTGCTTTATACTTTCCCCTCAAGAGACTTGAAGTTATGCCATCGAGCCTTTGACATTTCCACCCTGGGGAAAATATCCTGAATGCTTTATTTAACTTGGACGTGGACTCCAAGATCCCTCTGCATATCAATGCTGTTGACGGTCTTGCCATTAACTCTGTCTGGGGGACAGGTCCAATAATCCTACCAATTCATTGGATATGAAATTTATTATTAAACCTACTTTCATCAATGTTTGGATAGTTCACATCAGTAAAGTAAAGTAGCCTTCATTGTCATTCAGACCTTTCACATGGAGCAAAGGAAAAACAAGGAACTACAGATGCTGGTTTACCAAAGAAAAGTTCTGGAGTAACTCCACGAATGAGGGAGCATATCTGAAGGACATGGACATGTGACACTTCAGGTTGCTGACAAAGTCTGAAATGTCACCTATCCATTTTCTCCAGAGATGCTGCCTGACTTGCCGAGAAACTGCAGCAATTGTGTTTTTTTAAATATATCGCTGAAAAGTGTTTCTCCGCTTGCCCTCCTTCAGGTTGTATTACCCTGAATTCATAGCCTTGGGTACCAATCCATCTCTGCTGGAACAACTTACTTACTTACTGCCTATTATGCCTCCTGGCTTGTAGGGTAGCAACGAAGGTCCTCCACTCAGTAGTGTTGATTCCTTCAGTTGCTGTTTCCGTAACATATTTGTTTCACAAGACAGGGTTGTTCATCCTGTGCTCAACCTCCAACCTGGAGGACCAGTGGATCGCTCTTCGTCTTGACTCTACCCTTCGGCCTGTCCAGCATGGGAGACCCTAACAGGAGACGAATCTCCCGCTGGCATAGCTCTAGGGGTCACTGAGACACACAAGCTCCCCGACCACGACAAGGTTGCAATCCATCACTCACCTTATTACCTCATCATAATTTGCAACATCATTATTAAATCTCCCCTTAACCTCCATTGTTCTCTGGAGAATGATAATATTTTCTCAATTGTTGCAGATAACTTTTTTTTCTGTTGTGGTCTCTTGATGATTTGTCTCTTCTCCAAAATATTTCCATGAGTTTACAAATGCTTGGAAGCCAGTATTTGATAAAGATGTTCTACTTTAGTGAATTGAAGTGGTCAGATCTTGAGTAAGTTTGCAATGAAAACAACAGCCTTAAGTAGAATAAGGCAATTCCATCTGGGAATCTCATTCAGTTATGTTCTAAGCATCCTCAGTTCATGGACTGGCAGATTTGTACCGATGATAGACACAAAAATCTGAACTCAGCGGGACAGGCAGCATCTCTGGAGAGAAGCAATGGGTGATGTTTCGGGTCGAGACCCTTCTTCAGATTGAGAATCGGAGGAAAGTATCTCGACCCAAAACATCATGCATTCCTTCTCTCCAGAGATGCTGCCTGTCCCGCTGAGTTACACCAGCATGTTGTGTCTACCTTAAACTAAAATGTTATTCTAGCCCTGCTCACGGGCTAACAGTGGAGATGTTGCACAGGGAACCTTTGTCACAGTGTAGCTTGCACAGCTAGTGAGAAACTGTTTGATCTAGATTGGAATCGCAGCAGAAATAGCTTCCATTTCACATTAATTAACACCACTGTTCTCTCCGAAAGGAAGTGGCAGCTGCAGTCGTTTTCATATGATAAGAGCGCCCACCAGCAGCGATTCCAAAAACGAGTGAGGAACTCATCTATTTTGTTTTCCTCATCATAGCCAGTCAGCCAGAATTGCTGGGCAGTCCACCTTTGACATGACCTGGTATATGTGGGGAAATCAGGTGGTGTTTTAGGAACAGCTAGTGGGGCCACTGCCTCTTAGCGCCAGAGACCTGGGTTCGATCCTGACCTCGGCTGCTGTCTGTGCGGAGCTTGCACGGTCTCCCTGTGACCCCGTCGGGTTTCCTCCCACACCCCAAAGTCATGCTGGTTCGTAGGTTACTTGGCCTTTGTAAATTGCACTTAGTTTGCCATGAGCGGATGAATAAGTGGGTAATGCACAACTAGTGTGAAAGGGTATTTGATGGTCAGCGTAGAAAGAGCTGTTTCCGCGCTGTATCTTTCAAACAGTCCATCAAAACACTCCCAGCCAATGGCTGGAGTGAACGGAGGGATAAAGAGCAGCAGATGACCATGAGAAAACCTGCGTGATCAGCATATAAACACATGTCCTAGTGCCGAACATGATACCGAGCTAAACCGATCTCCTCTACATGATCCATATCGCTCCATTCTCCGCATATCCATATGCCTATCCACAAACATCTTAAACCATCATGTCTGCCTCCACCGGCACTCCTGGCAGCATGTTCCAGGTCCCCACCGCTCTGTGTGTGAGAATCCTGCCCCTCAAATCTCCTTTCAACTTAGCTCATCTCACCTTCTGGTCCTTGGCATTTCAGGTTGGAGGTCTGTGAAAAGTGGAGTTCCGCAGGGAACGTTTTGGGTCAAGACCCTTGTTTGGAATGATTGTAGTTTGGGCGGGGGGGCAGCAACAGATGAATGGCAAAGGAGGTTCCCTGATAAGCCGATTGTTGGCTAGAGTCCAAGTTGCAAACTATGTAACTGGTTAATGGATTTTAGTGGGGGATGGGGTGGTGGGGGGGGAGGTGATTGTGGAAGTTACCTACAGTTGGAGAATTCAATGTTCATACCGCTGGGTTGTAAGCTACCCAAGCAAAATGTGAGGTGCTGTTCCTCCAATTTGTGTGTGGCCTCATGCTGGTAATGGAGGAGGCACAGGACAGAATGGTCAGTGTGAGAATGGGTTGTGGTGTTAAAGTGGATAGCAACCGAATGATCCAGTGGGCCTTGGCAGACCGAGTGCAAGTGTTCAGCGAAACGGTCGCTGAGTCTACGCTTGGTCTCGCCAATGTACAGGAGCCCACATTAGGAACGCCGGATGCAGTAGATGAGGTGAGAGGAGGTACTTGTGCACCTCAGTCTCACCTGGAAGAACTGTCGAGGTCTTTGGATGGAGTTGAGGGAGGTGGTGTAAGGACAGGTGCTACATCTAATGTGCTTGCAGGGGAAAATGCCTGGGGGGGGGGGGTGGTTTGAATGGGAAGGGATGAGTGAACCAAGGAGTTGCGGAGGGAATGGTCTCTGCAGAAGGTAGAAAGGGGAGACGATGGGAAGAATTGATTAGTGGTGGGATCATGTTGGAGGTGACGGAAATGTCGAATGATGATGTGTCAGATGCGGAGGCTGTTGGGGTGAAAGGTGAGGACCAGGGGAACTCTGTCCTTGTTGCGTCTGGGGGGAGAGGGAGTGAGAATAGGGAGTCCAGTCAAGTCAGGTCAAGTCACTTTTATTTCTATAGCACATTTAAAAAACAACTCTCGCTGGCCAAAGTGCTTTACATTGGTGGAGGTACTAACATTATACAACAGTGGTTCATAGATTAAGTACATACATATATACATACAGCCCTCCCTCAGAGGACATCAAGAAAGGCTTGAGAGTAAAGATGAGTTTTAAGTCTCAACTTAAAGGAGTCGAAGGAGGGGGCAGTTCTGATGGGAAGAGGGATGCTGTTTCATAGTCTAGGAGCTGCAACTGCAAAGGCGCAGTCGCCCCTGAGCTTATGCCTAGACCGCGGTATGTTTAGTAACCCCAAGTCGGCCGATCTGAGGGACCTGGAGGTGGTGTGGTGGGTAAGCAGACTTTTGATGTAGGTGGGGGCAAGCCCATTAAGGGCTTTGTAAACATAAAGAAGGATCTTGAAATTTATTCGAAACTGCACAGGGAGCCAGTGGAGAGAGGCCAGGATCGGGGTGATGTGGTCCCTTTTTCGGGTGCCCGTCAGGAGTCTCGCTGTGGCGTTTTGGGCCAGTTGCATGCGGGACAGGGAAGATTGGCTGATGCCAGTGTAAAGGGAGTTGCAGTAATCTAGGCGGGAGGAGATAAATGTGTGGATGAAACTGGAGGAATTGTTTTATTTTAGCTATCGTCCGAAGCTGGAAGAAGCTACCTTTTACCACGGCATTGACTTGTTTGTCAAACTTCAATGCTGAGTCAAATATCACGCCAAGGTTTTTGACGTGAGGTTTGAGTAATGGGGTAAGGCTTCCAAGGCAGACTGAAACAGATCTGAAGTAGGTAATCAGCATGGATTTGTGTGGGCAAAGGATCTCTTTGCATTCATCGAAACAAGGCGGACCACGTGATGGTCGGAATCTTCCACCACATCGAGAACACTAAAATAGAGGAAGACGGCCACTCTTCAATTTACAAAAGGGGCATATTCATGGAAAACATTCTGTTGAAGTGAGATTTCATATATCGAAAAGACACGGGTAAAGTGAATTGTAAGTGTTTTGTATTCATAGCAAAAGATATCTTTTGTAAGGCAAAACGCAAAGAGTCAATGGCATTATGGAGAGAATTATGAACCAACCATTTGTAAAGTGAAACACCGGAGAGGTTGCAGGGAACATTGAGTAGCTGGAGACTAGAGATGAGAGAGGAGCACATATCTGAGCATCCTTCTGTGTCGAGTTGGTGGCAGGAGAACTGCAATCTGAAAGCTGCAAACACAATTAAAGTTATGAATGCAATTTGTTTTACTTTGCCTGAAGCATAGATGTAATCAGTGCCGGACATTTCAGGCATCTTTCAGCTTTAGTCATCTCTTGCAAAAGGTCAGGCTTTATATATTAATGTTGAAGTTATGTTGGCATACCAGTAATTAAATGGGCTGAGGTGTAAAATCTCACTGATTTTCTGAGGAAACTGTAAATTTAGTTACATATTCATTAGGAATCAACAGTAGCAATGTAGAAACTGCAATAACATTTGATTGGGGTTACATTCATGTTACTTTTTTCATTTATGTTTTATTCATTCATAACACATGATTATTGCTGATTAGGCCAACAATTATTGCCTGTTCCTAATTACACCGATGGTGATGGTCTTAAATTGTTGTAATTTATAGTGTGACGAAGGTGTTCTCAAAGTAGTGCTGGGAAGGCACTTAGACCCGACATCAACGTAAGACTGGATATTATTTCCATGCCAACATGTTGTGTGACTTGGTGTGGTGCTGCCTTCTTTCAAGTTGCAAGTGTGACAGATTCAAACGGTGTTATTAAGAATGAGTCACTATGATTCATATTACACAAGTAACAAAGTTTAGTTTAGTTTTTTTTTAGTTCGGAGATACAGCTCTGAAACGGGCCCTTTGGCCCACCGACTCTGCACCGACCAGTGATCCCCGCACATTAACACTATCCTACACACACTACTGACAATTTACATTTTTCTACCAAGCCAATCAACCTACAAACCTGTATGTCTTTGGAGTGTGCGACGAAACCGAAGATCTCGGAGACAACCCACGCGGTAACGGGGAGAACTCCATACAGTCCGCACCTGTAGTCGGGATCGAACCTGGGTCTCTGGCACTGTAAGCGCTGTAAGGCAGCAATTCTACCGCTGCGCCACCATGCCGTTCCAAAGCACATGGATAATTATGGTGGTGGATAGGGTGTCCATTCAAATGGACTGCCTTGATGCTAATGGTGTCCAGCTTGCTGAGTACTGGTGCAGTGGCACTCATCCAAGTAAATTGAGGGTGTCCCATCACAATCTTCCCATCACGATTGGAGGAGAAATGGCAGATGGAGTTTAATTCGAGCAAGTGTGAGCTGTTGCACTTTGGGATGTCGAATGTAAGGGGACAATATACAATTAATGGCATGACCCTTAACAGCATTGATGTACAAGAGAGATAGACAATAGACAATAGGTGCAGGAGTAGGCCATTCGGCCCTTCGAGCCAGCACCGCCATTCAATGTGATCATGGCTGATCATCCCCAATCAGTACTCCGTTCCTGCCTTCTCCCCTTATCCCCTGACTCCACTATTTTTAAGAGCCCTATCTAGCTCTCTCTTGAAAGCATCCAGAGAACCTGTCTCGACTGCTCTCTGAGGCAGAGATTTCCACTCCAGAGACTCACCACTCACTGTGAGAAAAAGTGTTTCCTCGTCTCCATTCTAAATGGCTTACTCCTTATTCTTAAAATAATCTTGGCATCCAAGTCCATAATTCCCTGAAAGTAGCTACACAAGTGGATAGAGTAGTGAAGAAGACTTATGATCGGGATATTGAATATAAGAGTAAGGAAGTTATGATGCAGCTCTATCGGACTTTAGGTGTGGAAGGAACTGCAGATGCTGGTTTACACTGAAGATAGACACAAAATGCTGGAGTAACTCAGCGGGACAAGCAGCATCTCTGGAGAGATGGAATGGGTGACATTTTGAGTCGAGACCCTTCTTCTGACTGAGAGTCGGGAGAGGGAGTCTAGAGAAATGGAGGGATAAGGTGGAGCAGCGAGAGAGAGTGTTACAGATCTCTTGTTGGAGAGAGGAGGAGAATGTCTTCAAAGTAGGCAACTTTCGTTAGGCTGCATTTGGAGTATTGCATGCAGTTCTGGTCGCCCCATTACAGGAAGGATGTGGAGGCTTTGGAAAGGGTGCAGAGATGTTTTACCAGAATCATGCCTGGATTATGGGGTATTAGCTACAGGGAGAGGCTGGCATCATGAAGCTTCCTGTTATCTAATATTATTTAGCATCAGCAGGACTTGCCCTCCCATCGGCATTGAGACTGTGTTGCCATCTCTCATGGACCTGCTCAGCTGTGGGAGGAGGACTAATCTGTGGGATTACTCTTCTAATTTGTCCAGTTGATTGTGAGGGCATTGAAAATTGGAAAACATCGGGTATATGTTTATTGTGTCCAAAGTTCCATGGCAACTTGTTCAGTTGGTCAGGTTTCATCCAACAAGGTGGTTTGCTGGAATATTTCAGAGGGCAATGACAGTCAATTGTTGGGTATCGGGAGTTACATTTACACTAGATCAGATAAGGTCTTAACAATCATTAGAAAAACCAGTTGGATATCATGATACAATCACCACCATGAATGAGTCTAGATTTTTATTCCCGATTTAGTGCAGTAATTAAAATTGATTCATGGTGGCGCAGCGGTAGAGTTGCTGCCTTACAGCGAATGCAACGCCGGAGACCCGGGTTTGATGCCGACTACGGGTGATGTCTGTACAGAGTTTGTACGTTCTCCTCGTGACCTGCGTGGGTTTTCTCAGAGATCTTCGGTTTCCTCCCACACTCCAAAGGCCTACTGGTTTGTAGGTTAATTGGCTTGGTAAATGTAAAAATTGTCCCTAGTAGGAGTAGGAGAGTGTTAATGTGCAGGGATCGTTGGTCGGCGCGGACCCGGAGGACCGAAGGGCCTGTTTCCGCGCTGTATCTCTAAACGAAACTAAACTAAACTAATGACCCTGGTGGGACCTGAACTTGCATCACCAGAACAGTAACCGCAATCTCTGGATTACCAGTCAGTGACATGACCACTATGTGATTTTACCTCATGTGTTCAGCCGATCTGAGTTGAGTCAAGTTTACTGTCACATGAACAGGGACAGTGAGTTACAGGTACAATGAAAATGTTGCTTGCAGCAGCATAACGGACACATGGACTCAGACAACACACAAGATCATAAATTAAACAGGAATCTTACATAAGTGAAAAGAAAAATGTGCAAAAAATTAAAATGTTGGCGCTAAACTAAATTTTCATAGTCATAGAGTCTTACAGTATGGAAATAGGTCCTTCGGCCCAACTTGCCCACACCGGCCAACATGTCCCATCTACACCAGTCCCACTAACCTTGCATTTGGCCCATATCACCTCTACACCTATCTTATCCATGTACACGTCTAAATGTTTCTTAAATGTTGCATATATTACCTGCTTCAACTACATCCTCCAGCCGCTTGATCCCTACCCACCACACTTAGTGTGAAAAGGTAACCGTTCAGATTCCTAGTGAATCTTTCCACCCTCTCTTCAAACCTTTGTCCTCTGGTTCTCGATCCCACTACTCTGGGCAAGAGGCTTTGTGCATCTACCCGATCTAATCCTCTCATGATTTTATATCTCATGGAAACATAGAAACATAGAAAATAGATGCAAGAGTAGGCCATTCGGCCCTTTGAACCAGCACCGTCATTCAATATGATCATGATTGATCATCCAGAATCTGTACCCTGTTCCTGCTATTTCCCCATATCCCTTGATTCCCTTACCCCTACGAGCTAAATCTAACTCTCTCTTGAAAACATCCAATAAATTTAGATTGAAAAGACTAGGCTTGTAATCACTGGAGTTTAGAAGGATGAGAGGGTATAAAATTATAAAAGGACTGGACAAGGTAGATGCACGAAAAATGTTCCCAATGTTGGGTGAGTCCAGAACCAGGGGCCACAGTTTTAGAATAAAGGGGAGCCATTTAAGACTGAGGTGAGAAAAAACTTTTTCACCCAGAGAGTTGTGAATTTGTGGAATTCCCTGTTACAGAGGGCAGTGGAGACCAAATCACTGTATGGATTTAAGAGAGAGTTAGATAGAGCTCTAGGGGCTAGTGGAATCAAGGGATATGCGGAGAAGGCAGGCACGGGTTCTTGATTGGGGACGATCAGCCATGATCACAATGAATGGCGGTGTTGGCTTGAAGGGCCGAATGGCCTACTCCTGCACCTATTTTCTATGTTTCTATGTTTCTAAATTGGCCTCCACTGCCTTCTGTGGCAGAGAATTCTACAGAATCACAACTCTCTGGTTGATTTTTTTTCCCTCACAGTCCTCAATGGCCTACCCCTTATTCTTAAGCTGTGACCCCTGGTTCTGGACTCTCCCAATATCGGGAACATTTTTCCTGCATCTAGCCTGTCCAATCCTTTAAGTATTTTAGATGTTTCTATATGATCCCGTCTCAACCATCTAAATTCCAGTGAATATAAGCCCAGTCGATCCATTCTTTCATCATATGTCAGTCCTGCCATTCCAGGAATTAACCTGGTGAACCTACGCTGCACTCCCTCAATAGCAATAATAATGTCCTTCCTCAAATTAAGAGACCAAATCTGCACTCAATACTCCAGGTGTGGTCTCGCCAGGGCCCTGTACAACTGCAGTGGGACCTCCTTGCTCCTAAACTCAAATCCTCTCGCAATGAACATGCCATTAGCTTTCTTCACTGCCTGCTGTACCTGCATGCTTACTTTCAGTGACTGATGTACAAACACACCCAGGTCTCGTTGCACCTCCCCTTTTCCTAATTGACACCATTCAGATAATAATCTGCCTTCCTGTTCTTGCCACCAAAGTGGATAACTTCACATTTATCCACGGTATACTGCATCTGCCATGCATCTGACCACTCACCCATCCTAGCCAAGTCACCCTGCAGCCTCATAGCATCCTCCTCGCAGCTCACACTGCCACCCAGCTTTGCATCATCCGCAAACTTGGAGATGTTACATTTAATTCCCTCGTCTAAATCGTTAATATATATTGTAAACAACTGGGGTCCCAACACCGAGCCTTGCAGCACCCCAACTAGTCACTGCCTGACATTCTGAAAAGGACCCATTAATTCCTATTCTTTGCTTCCTATCTGCCAACCGGTTCTCTATCCATGTCAATACCCTACCCCCAATACCATGTGCTCTAATTTTACACACTATCTCTTGTGTGGACCTTGTCAAAGGCTTTTTGAAAATCCAGATACACCACATCCACTGGCTCTCCTTTATCCATTCTATTTGTTAAATCCTCAAAACATTCCAGAAGATTAGTCAAGCATGATTTCCCCTTCATAAATCCATACTGACTTTGACTGATCCCGTCACTGCTTTCCAAATGCGCTGCTATAACATCTTTAATAATCAACCTTCCATTATCATACGCAGCTTCCTTCCATAAAGCCAATTTTTATCCATTCAGCTACCTTTCCTTGAATGCCATGGGACCTAACCTTCCAGAGCAGCCTATCTTGCTGAACCTTGTTGAATGCCTTATGGAGATCGAAGAAGGTGCAATAGGTGATCGATTGTCCTTGGCTGAAATAGGAATAGAACCTGTTGGTTGTAGGAAAATAGTATCACATAAAGCTGGTCTCTGAGCTTCTGGACCTCCTGCTCGATGTTGCCCTGAGACGAGGGCATGGCCCAGAGGGTGGGGATCCATGGAGATAGATGCTGCTTGAGGTGGTGCCTCACATAGATGCTTTCAATGCTGTGGAGAGCTGTGCCCACAATGGATTGGGCTGAGTCCAGCACTCTCTGCAGCCTCTTGCATTCCTGTGCGTCGGAATTGCAACAACGGGTCATGATGCAACCAGTCAGGGACCCTTCTATAGTACATCTGTAGACATTTGATGGAGTGTCAGTGACTTTAAACTTCAGAATAACATCAAGATGCCGTCATGCCTTCTTCATGATCACATCTATGTGCTGGGCTCAGGACAAGTCAACTGAGATATTATCACCCAGGAATTTGAATTTAATGTTACAATTTAATGTTGTTTGTTTGGTTTTTATGTGTATGTATGTGAGCGTGTGTATGTATGTGAGCGTGCGTGTGTGTGTATACACACACTGAACGTTTTTTCGTTCTCGTTTATTATATTGTTTACAGTGTGCTGTGTTTACATATTCTATCGTGCTGCTGCAAGTAAGAATTTCATTGTTCTATCTGGGACTTATGTAACAATAAAACACTCTTGACTTTCTTTACCTTATCTTTCAGGGAGGAGTTAGATTCAAGGATTATGGTTGCAGTTATAAATTTATTGTATTTTTGATAATCATTTGATAGTTATGTGATATTGTATTTACGACCTTGTTCAGCTAAACAAGTAAAATGTTGTTGTTCTGTTGTCGTTACATATGAGATTCTACATTGCCTTGAATTTCCCAATCATTCAAACATGCATCTGCCTCGTGTTTAAAAGCCCCCAATGATTTCGACTCCACAATTCCTGGGGGGAGAGAATTCCAGGGGCTCCCCGCCCTCTGTGAGGTCACAGTCACGACATAAAGGGGAAGAACATGAAGAGTAACTTAAGGAAAAATATTTCACGTGGCTCGCGGTTGTAATGTGGAACATGAGGCCTGCAGACGTGGAGGATGGTTCAATTGTTGCCTTCAAGAGGGAACTGGATAAGTGTATGTGGGTCGGGGGAGAAAGGGTTAGTGGGATGTAACAGGAGAATCGCTCTGGTATGGAGTCCGCGTGAAGGCAAGAGACCAAAGGGTCCTCTCCCTCACTGTATTCATTCCATGATCCTATGAGTTTCAGTTGTGCAACAAAACATTTATCTCAGAATTTTTTTTCTGTGTGTGTTAACAGGATGTGATCCTGACCCTTCAGGAGAAACTTTCCATCAAATGCATCGAACATTTTTCTCTGATGCTGGAGCAGCGCATCGAAGGGGAACCAACCAAACTACTTTTGCTTCACGATCAGGAGACCCTTACTCAGGTAATTGCCCATGATGGTGTGTGCGCTCTTGAAAGGTAACATTTTATACTCTAAAACTATAGTTCATGGCATGAGGTATCTAACTATCTATCATATAGTTCATGGCATGAGATATCTAACTAACTATCATATCACATGCAGCTGAATGGCTCTAGCATGGATCAACAGGATAGAATATCTCGGTGGTATAATTGCAGTTTATACACCTTAGTCCATAAACAAATATAATTTGCTTTGTGCATCTACACTGAGTGTGGACTCCTATTTCTGAAAACCCCTGTATTGACAGTATGCTTTCCTGGTTGCTGTCCCAACCC
Organism: Amblyraja radiata; assembly: GCF_010909765.2. Lineage (NCBI taxonomy): Eukaryota > Metazoa > Chordata > Chondrichthyes > Rajiformes > Rajidae > Amblyraja > Amblyraja radiata. The sequence continues at coordinate 50,496,955 of NC_045969.1, forward strand.
AGAGCTTCATCAGACCTCAAAGTAGCCTCTGCTGCAAACCAGAATCTTACCTTTCGACCACAAACCAGTCCATGAAATGGCTTAGACACAAAAAGCTGGAGTAACTCAGCGGATCAGGCAGCATCTCTGGAGAGAAGGAATAGGTGATGTTTCGGGTCGAGACCCTTCATCGCATCTGATGAATGGCCTTGACCCGATACGTCACCTATTCCTTCTCTCCGGAGATGCTGCCTGTCCCGCTGAGTTACTCCAGCTTTTTGTGTCTATCTTCGGTGTAAACCAGCATCTGCAGTTCCTTCCTGCACATGGAGTGGCTTGTTTGGTGCTACATTTTTGTGCACTGTGGTATCCAGTTCCCAAAAATAATAAATCAGTAAGGATATCGAGTGGTTTAATACTTGGGCCATAAAGTTATAAGTTCCATTGAAGTTGCTCCATGTTTTTTTGATGTCAACACTCAGAAAATCCCAGGCAGATGCAGCAACATGCGATGCACATCCTAATGTCATTCCCCAGATTTGTGGTTGAAAACGCATGAGCAGCCTGTTCCCTGACCAGCATTGGAAGTAGACATGCAATGCCTCTGTAACGCCTGGTATGTGTAATGTAATATGGATCAGTCTCTTTATTCAAGTGCTCTCTCCTCAGGATCCCTTGTCGGCCATCCCCACTACTTGCTAAACTCTCTAGACTAATCCTCCATTCACTGATATACCAGGCTCACATAGTGCCTTCCCCACTGCCACCAGACACTGGCCTCAGTCCTCCAGCTAACCACAGACCCATCAACAACCCATGATTGCAGATGTGACTGTTCAACATGCCTCTGCAGGCACCCTCAAAATTCTAGGCCGCTCTGGAACTGAATTAGGCTGTTCTCAACCTTAGTACGTAGAACTGTACAGCACGATGTTTGTGCCAAGCATGATTCCAAGACGAATCACTTATATACCAACGATAGAAACATAGAAAATAGGTGCAGGAGTAGGCCATTCGGCCCATCAAGCCTGCACCGCCATTCAATATGATCATGGCTGATCATCCAACTCAGTATCCTGTACCTGCCTTCTCTCTATACCCCCTCTTTAGCCACAAGGGCCACATCTAACTCCCTCTTAAATATAGCCAAATGAACTGGCCTCAACTACCTTCTGTGGCAGAGAATTCCACACAGAATCACCACGCTCTGTGTAAAAAATGATTTTCTCATCTCGGTCCTAAAATACTTCCCCCTTATCCTTAAACTGTGACCCCTTGTTCTGGACTTCCCCAACATCGGGAATAATCTTCCTGCATCTAGCCTGTCCAACCCCTTAAGAATTTTGTAAGTTTCTATAAGATCCCCCCTCAATCTTCTAAATTCTAGCGAGTACAAGCCGAGTCTATCCAGTCTTTCTTCATATGAAAGTCCTTCTTCTTCTTCTTATCGAGTCCACACACAAGATTAGAAGTTGTTCAGCCAGAGCTGAACACACTTCTCGGCACCTGCACAATGGTGTCTGTCTTGCGCTTCTTGTGCGTCTTGTGCGTGGTGGTGGAAAGATTGGTTGAAACAGGGCCGCGACGTGAACGCTCTTTCCTTGGTCCCCTATGAAAGTCCTGACATCCCAGGAATCAATCTGGTGAACCTTCTCTGTACTCTCTCTATGGCAAGAATGTCTTTCTTCAGATTATGAGACCAAAACTGTACGCAATACTACAGGTGTGGTCTCACCAAGACCCTGTACTCACAAAATTTTGTGTTGACACAAAATTCTGGAGCAACTCAGCGGGATAGGCAGCATCTGTGGAATTCTCTGCCTCAGTGGAGGCCAGTTCTCTGGATACTTTCAAGAGAGAGCATGACAGGGCTCGTAAAGATAGCGGAGTCAGGGGATATGGGGAGAAGGCAGGAACGGGGTACTGATTGGGGATGATCAGCCATGATCACATTGAATGGCAGTGCTGGCTTGAAGGGCCGAATGGCCTACTCCTGCACCTATTGTCTATTGTCTATTGCAGGATGGAAGGAATGGGTGATGTCCCAAAACGTCACCAATTCCCTCTCTCCAGAGATGCTGCCTGTAACGCTGAGTTACTCCAGAATTCTGTATCTATCTTCAGTGTAAACTAGCACCCGCAGTTCCTGCCTACACACATATATCTACTGATTTCCAATATCCCTCCATTCCATGCATATCCATACGCCATCCAAAAATCTTTTAAATTCCTCTAACACACCATGCCGAGCACTCACCACCCTCTGTGAAAGAAAACTTGTCCTGCACATCGCATTTAAACTTTGACCCTCACCATCAAGGTATGCCCTCGAGTATTTGACTTTTCCATCCTGGGTGTCCACCATGTCTATGGCTCTCATAATTTTACATACTTCCGTCAGGTTTTCCCGCAACTTCCAGTATTCCCGGGAAATCAATCCAAGTCCGTCCAACCTCTCCATGTAGCTAATACCCCCTTATCTGGACATCATTCTGGTAAACCTCCTCTGCACCCTTCCCAAAGCCGACACATCCTTCCTGTAATGGGGTGACTGAACTGCATGCAATATTCCAAAGGCAGCAGAACCAAACTCATATCCTCACATTTGCTCGTATTAAACTCCTTCTGCCATTTCTTCGCCCATTTTTGTACCTGATCTATATCCCGCTGTACACTTTGACAGCCTTCCTCATGGGCCTGTCCCACTTAGGCGATTTTTTAGGCGACCACAGGCAAATGCCAAAAAAATTTCAGCATGTTGAAAAATATTCGGCAACAGTGGCGACAATTTGGGCTGTCATAGGTTGGAACGTATGTTGTCGCCAGGTGATGTAGGTTGCCGCCGGCGCTGACTTCGGTGAATTCCATTGTCCTAGTCACTGGCAGTCGCCTAAATAACCACCTACGTGGGACAGGCCCATCACAGTCCACAATCCCAGCAATCTCGGTGTCATCTGCAAACTTCCTAACCAACCCGTCTACGTTTAGATTCAAGTTATTTATATATATATATATATATATCAAAAACAGCAAAGGTCCAAGCTCAGATCCCTGTGGAACTCCACTGGTCATAGACTTCCACCCTGAAAATTGTCCTTCCATCTGTCTTCTATCAATGAGCCAGTTCCAAATCCATACCTCCAAGTCAATGTTAATCCCGCACATCTTATTCTCCTTGATCAGCCTGCCATGGGGAACTTTATCAAGTGCCTTACTAAAATCCATGTAGACAAGATCCACTGCCCTACCCTCATCAATCACTTTCGTCACCTCCTCAAAAAAACTTGATCAAGTTAGTAAGACACGACCCGCCATTTACAAAGCCACGCTGACTGTCCCTAATCAATCCATTCTCTTCCTAAAGGGAATTAATCCTATCCCGAAGAATTCTCTCCAATAGTTTCCCTTCCATGGACGTGAGACTGAACAGCCTGTGATTCCCTCTACTTCAACATTAGCTACTCTCCAGTCCACCGGGACATCCTCTGCGGGCTACAAAAGATGCAAAGATCTCTGTCAAGGATCCCGCAATATTCTCTCTTGCCTCTCTCAATAATTTAGGATAGATCCTGGGGATTTATCCACCTTAATGCTCTTCAAGAGCCCTAGCACCTCCTCCTTCTTAATCCCAAATTGCCCTTGCACATTAGTGTTCTCCACATTGATCTCACTGTCTTCCATGACCTTCTCCTTGATGAAGACAGATGCAAACTATTATTTCAGTTCCTCGTCTACATCGCCAGCCTGCAAGCATAAAGTCCCTCCTTTATCCTTGAGCCAGTCCCACTTTCTCCCTGGTTATCACTTTGCATTTAATGTTGTTGTAAAAAGCTTTGGGATTTTCTTTAATATCACTTAGTGTCACACCTGTCATCATCAAGAGATGAGTTCTTGACCATACTCCTGCCCCATCACAACATCTGTCCAGTTCCATGTCCAGAGCATCACCAGCTCAGTCCCTGCCTCCAGTTTGCTTGCCCTGCTCCCGGGTATCCATGAGCCTCATCAGAGTTTGTCCTGTCCTGCATTCCTGCACGATCCACACATCCCATTCTCACTAAACAGACCCAAATGTCTACTGACCCTTTCAGACTTGGCACCATGTGTCTCACTCACATTCGCGTGTAGGAAGGATGCTGGTTTAAACTGAAGATAGACACAAAATGCCGGAGTAACTCAGCGGGACATGCAGCATCTCTGGAGAGAAGGAGATTCTCTCCATAGATGCTCTCCAGAGATGCTGCCTGTCGCGCTGAGTTACTCCAGCATTTTGTGTCTATCTTCACTCACGTTAGCCTTGTGCTCACTGGTCCTTATTAATTTGTAATTTGTAATTTGTAATTTATTTATTTAGGGGACAGTGCATATTAATAAACATTTACATGTAATATGCAAGATTGTAGCCAATAGCTAATTTCCATCTTTAGTCCCTCTGGTAAACAAGGTAAACACATCACAACACAATCATTCAATAAGAAAAAAGACAAAACAAAAGACAAAAACAAAACAAAACAAACAATAAAGTAAAAAAGTAACAATAATTGAGTACCATAGGATAATTTTAAGGTAGATTATGATTGCAATTTTGATTTTGCAGTAAGCATGTTTTTAGATGTTTGGTAAATGAGGTAAGGGTTGGCAGATCCCGTATGACGCATGGTATCGCGTTCCAGGTCTGCGACGCTCGATATGAAAATACCGACTGCCCAAAGACACTTTTCCTAATCGGGACTATACAATCACCCCTGGAGGCTGCTCTTGTCGACCTATTTGTGTTTTTCTTTATGAAGTCCTTTAACGGAGGTGGGGCTAGTCCACGGAAGATTTTGTAAACCAAAATCGAGTCCGAATATTTTATTACGTTTTCCCAGCTCAGCTGATCAAATTTCTTCAGGATGCTACAGTGATGGTACATTCTGGGCTTTTTGTCAAGAGTTTTTAGGGCTTGTTTATAAGCAATTTCAACAGGCTTTAGTGTGGACTTACATGCCAGTGACCAAGTTGTTATACAGTAGGTCATGTATGGCACAATCATTACATTAAAGTATAGTTTGGCTGAATCAATAGTTAAATTATTTCTAATATATCTAAAGTTGGACAAATTAAATTTTATTAAATTTACTGTTCTTTTCACCTGTTGTTTGAAGCAGAGCTGTGAATCGATCACGATTCCTAAATATTTAAACTCATGTACAATTTTAAGTTTTGTTCCATGTACAAACACATCAGGATCTCCATCAGTACTTGCCTTTTTGGAGAAAAGTCTTTGACACATTAAGATGTAGATCAGAAAACTGCAACCAGTTTGACACATTAATCATAGCAGCTGATAGGTCTTGTGCAGCTTGATGTTTGTTTTTGGCATGTACATACACAACTGCATCGTCAGCATACATCTGGCAAGTTACATTTGATGTACAGCTACTTGGTAGATCATTAATGTACAGACTGAATAATAGCGGTACCAAGATTGAACCTTGAGGTACACCAAGAGGGTTTTTAGAAGTTGCAGATTTACTGTCGTGCACTCTAACACGTTGTTTTCTCTGTACCATATATGACTCAATCCATTTCATCGTGCTCAAAGAGAGGTTAAAATAGGACAATTTGGTCATCAAGATCTGGTGGTTCACAGTATCAAAGGCTTTTCGTAAATCAAGAAAAACAGCTCCTACAACACCACCTGCATCAATTTTGGACTTCATATTTTCCAAAAGGAAGCAAAGTGCCGTCTCAGTGGAGTGATATTTTCTGAAGCCAAACTGAATTGGGTTTAGGGTATATGGACTATTGTTTAAATGTTTAATTATCTGTCCTGCAACCCATTTTTCAGCTATCTTGGAAATTGCCGGAAGAATGCTTATTGGTCTATAATTACTAATTATAGTGAGGTCTCCTGATTTTAAAATTGGAGTTATTACTGCAGATTTCCAAGAATTTGGGAATACACATTCGTTTATGGACTTGTTGATGATGCTGGTAATTGGAGCAATGAGTGACTGCTTATGAGCTTTAAGAAACATTATATCCATACCAAAAGCATCTTCGGCTTTTGAATTTTTAAGACCACAAATAATCCTGTTAACCCATGGCTGAGACACTTCATTCAAAATAAGAACCGGAGAAGCAGTGTTCAGCGGCATAGCATGTCGGACTGCGGAACAGGAACTATGAGTCAAGTTCTTCACAGAATCTATAAAATACGTGTTAAGGGCTGTTGCAATCTCATTTGGATCATTTTTCATTTAGTTGCAACTCCCTAATGTTCTTGTTGATGATATTATTTCCAGTTAGTTTCCTTATGTTTGTCCAAATCTCCTTAGCATTACCTCTTGCGTTGCTTATTACATTAATAAAAAAGTTTGCCTTAGCATTCCTAATTTCTTTAGCTCCAGGTTACGCTATTTTTTTCACATATTCTGATTACTCCCAGATTTTTGGTTGCTCTGTAATCTCCTAACGGATAATTCCCCCTAGATAATCCAGATACTTCCAATTCTGGCCTCGTGAATATTTTTAGGTTCAAGTGTTCCACTATTGTTGACCATATTTGAGTCGCAAATCCACAAGCTCTAGAATTCTCCCTCTAACCCTTCTCTCCTCTCAAGACCTTTTTCCTCCTTTAAGATGCTCCAAACATCTAGCTCTTTGCTCAAACTTGTTTTGTCATCTGCTCTGCTATCCCCCCATGACTTATTATCAAGTTTAGTTTGATAACATTCCTGCGAAATCCCCGAGGCATTTTATGATACTAAAGGTTATGTACAAGTACAAGTCGTTATTATGGATCTCAAACAAATTTTGGTAAAACTATCCACAAACAACATGAAGGTTTAATGCAAGCCTTCATTGATCAATTATTGATCAGTCAAAGCTTGTGAACTGCTTGTCAAGGATTATTCCAAGTGTAAGGATATAAATGCTGGTGTGATTTGAATTGCTTTTAAAGTGGGGTGGCACCTCGACAGTATTGTTCAGGAATAACAACCAGTAACATAGTCAGTTCAGTCACTGATATTTTTCACTGTGCTTCAATTTGCATCGACTTCTCATCGACTTCACCCTGTAGCTGGTTCAAAGAATGGATCAGTTGGCTTCATAGATCTTGGCTGTGTTGGATGTTGCTTGCAGAATGACAATACTGGTTCCATAATAGGACAATAGAGAATGTTTTTCATATGGAAACCCACAATGCTGGAAACACTCAACATGCCCAGCAGCACGTATGACAAGAGAAGCAGAGTTATGCCCCCTGTCCCACTTAGGAAACCTGAACGGAAACCTCTGGAGACTTTGCGCCCCACCCAAGGTTTCCGTGCGGTTCCCGGAGGTTGCAGGTGGTTGCCGGAGGTTGCAGGTAGTGGAAGCAGGTAGGGAGACTGACAAAAACCTCCGGGAACCGCACGGAAACCATGGGTGGGGCGCAAAGTCTCCAGAGGTTTCTGTTCAGGTTTCCTCAGTGGAACAGGGGCATTAGTCTTTCTGGTGGAAGACCCTTTGGTGGTTTTAAGTTGCAGTGAAGATCATTTGCTCATCCTTTCCGCACATTAAATCCAACTAGTTTCCTCTTTCCCAGTTCCAACAAAGGGCATTCTGCCTGACAGTGTTTAGTTTAGTTTAATTTAGAGATACAGGCCCACCGAGTCTGCACCGACCAGCGATCCCCGCACATGAACACTATCCCACACACACTAGGGACAATTTACATTTATACCCAGCCAATTAACCCACAAACCTGTACGTCTTTGAGTGTGGGAGGAAGCCAAAGATCTGGGAGAAAACCCACGCAGGTCACGGGGAGAACGTGCAAACTCCATACAGACAGCACCCGTAGTCGGGATCGAACCCGCATCTCTGGCGCTGTAAGGCAGCAACTCTACCGCTGTGCCACTGTGCCGCCCAACATTTTCTGATATTGTTTCATGTTTCCAACACCAGCAGTTCTTTTCATTTTCATTGGTTATTTATAGGGGACATGATTAAGTTGAGAATGTTGTCTCCTTTAGTTTAGTTTAGTTTAGTTTAGAGATACAGCGCAGAAACAGGCCCTTCAGCCCATCGAAACCATGCCGACAAGCAATCCCCGCGCACTAACTCTACTAGGGACAATTTATAATGATACCGAGCCAACAAACCTGTATGTCTTTGGAGTGTGGGGGGGAAACCGGATCTCCCGGAGAAAACCCACGCAGGTCACAGGTAGAACGCACAAACTCCATACAGACAGCACCCGTGGTCAGGTTCGAACCTGAGTCCCTGGCGCTGTAAGGCAGCAACTCTACCGCTGCACCACCGTTCTTGCCCTCTCCAGTTGAAAAATATCTGTATCAAGTGCCCGAACGTGAGAGTTCAGTGAAGAACATAATTACAATTGATCAGCCTGGTTGAATGTAAGCAGCTATATTAAATATATTTCTGAGTTTGAGTTCTCACCTCTAGCCAAGGTACAAAGCCATGAACGTTATAATTGATACAGGTAATGAGGTAACTGGGCTTTATGCTTCAGAAACCTTCACCCCAGAACCCTCATCCCTGACTGATGGACTGGTTGTTGTTATTATTGGGGACTCTGTCCAGTCGCCCTTCATCTGATATTACTCTGCTTTAGGTAACGCAGAGACCAGGCTCCCACAAGATGAAGTGTCTTTTCCGAATCAGCTTTGTTCCAAAGGACCCCATCGATCTGCTACGGAGAGATGCAATTGCTTTTGAATATTTGTATGTCCAGGTAAGTCTGTGCATTGCAGTATATTCATTCAGTGGTGCTAAACCACTCGTCTTTAGTACATTACATTGCAACCATCAACATCTTGGCTTCATCCAGGGTATAATGTAAATACATTTAATTTCAACAGGACAATTAGGGTTTCAAGAAAGAAAGAAAAATTAAAGTTATTCAATATATTTTCATTTCAAATTTCAAACACTTTGCAGCAATCCCCCCCCCCCCTCCAAAGTTGGAACAAAGATGTTCCCATAATCCTCCACATCCAACATCTTTCTCTTAGATGCTGCAAGGTGACTAACCAGCAAACTGCAGGAAACAAGCTTGTTTTAAGTTTTTCCCATACCAGTAACCTGCTATTGACAATATGAACGGATTAACTTTTGTTCATAGAACTACACTTTACAATTTACAACAAGGCTTGTCACTTTAAACATTTCACCCCACTGTCAAATTATTGAATCATACATCAAATGTCTATCACTGAAACGCTCCACCCATGCGTGATCTCCCTGTCTCCATCACAGGCATCTACAACAATCCTACCGACTCCCACAGTCACCTTGACTACATCTTCTCCCACACTGCCTCTCTCAGACTCTTATTTACTCTTAATTCCTTCGTCTCCACTCTATCCACTCCCAAGATGAAGCTTTTCACTCTAGGACATCCAAGATATCCTATTTCTTCAGCAATCATGGCTTCCCCCTGCTGTAGTGGTTGGAATCCTCACCTGTGTCTCCTCTGTGTCCCGCAATTCTGCTCTCGCTCCCCTCTCCAGACTAAATAAGGCTCGAGTTCCCCTGATCCTCACCTTGCATCCCACCAGCCCCTGTATCCAATGCATCATTCTCTGACATGTCCACCACTTCCAGCGTGATCCCACCAGCAGCCACATCTTCCCAAGCCCAACCCTTTTTACTTTCTGCTGAGACCGCTCCATCTGCAACTCCTTGTTCTTCTCATCCCTTCGCACCCAACCTCTCCCCTCCCCAGGCACTTTCCCCTGCAATGGCAGGAGGTGTAACACCTGTCCCTGCACCTCCTCTCTCACTTCCATCCAGGGACCCCCAGTAATCCATCCAGGTGAGACGTGTATCCCTTTCAACCTTGTCTAGCGCATTTGGTGCTCCCAACGTGGCTTATTTTACATCAGCGACAATAAGCATAGACCAAGCAACCATTTCAACAAACACTTATGTTGTGTCCACCAAAGCCTGCTGGAGCTTCCAATTGCTAACCATCTTAACGCCCATCACATCCCCGAAACGCCACCCATTCCTTCTCTCCACAGATGCTGCCTGTTACTCCAGCATTTTGTGTCTATCTCTTCATGTGAGAGTTTAATGGAAGCAATCTGTGTCCATGAGCTGCACATAACTGGGAAGAGGATCAATACATTGATCACCTCACAGCTCCTCGCTGTCCTGTTTGAGACTGCACACCCAGGTGCCATGTGTGACTCTAAATGAGAATGATATGTGCCCTTCATATAAAATTCTGTCATCTCTTCTGCGCCATTTATTATCATTGGGTCATTTTAAAAAGGGAAGAAGAAAGCGATGGTATAAATGCTGTAAAATATGAATATATAGAAGTCACAACGGCAACACAAATCTAATTGCATTGGGTTGCGGGAGCCTGCTGTACTAAAACACAGTTATTATCTCAGGCAGAAACTGCTGAAGGGTAGTTACTGGCATAGACACAAACTGCTGGAGCAACTCAGCGGGACAGGCAGCATCTCTGGATAAAAAGAATAGGTGATGTTTTGGGTTGAGACACTTCTTCAGACAGAGAGTCTGGGGGGGGGGGGGTGGAGAGATGCACAGAGATAAGGAAGGGTAAGGTGTGAAAACGTGATATCAAAAGAGATGGTGAATTCAAAGAAAATGTTGAATAAATCATTGGTAGGTAGGAGAAGGTGACAACAAAGCAAACAGAGGTAATGTAATCATGTAATAAATGTAATCAGGGAATAGTCAGACTGGTCAGAGAACTGGGATGGGGAGGGATGGAGAGAGAGGGAAAGCAAGGGTTACTTGAAGTTAGAGAAGTCAATATTCATACCGCTGGGTTGTAAGCTGCCCAATCGAAATATGAGGTGCTGTTCCTCCAATTTGCGCTGGGCCTCACCCTGACAATGGAGGAGGCCCCGGACAGAAAGGTCAGTGTGGGAATGTGAGGGGGAGTTAAAGTGTTTAGCAACTGGGAGATCAGGTAGGTTTAGGTGGACTGAGTGGAGGTGTTCAGCGAAACGATCGCCGAGCCTGCGCTTGGTCTCATCTATATACAGGATTCCACATCTGGAACAGCAGATACAGTAGATGAGGTTGGAGGAGGTGCAAGTGAACCGCTGCCTCACCTGAAAAGACCGTCGGGATCCCTGGTCAGAGTCGAGGGGGGGGAGGTATCGCGACAGGTGTTGCATCTCCTGCGGTTGCAGAGGAAGGTGCCTGGGGAGGGGGTGGTTTGGGTGGGAAGGGACGAGCTGATGGCTGGTTACACTTCTCCCTCTGCTCTTTCTCTGCCAGAGTTGCAATGATGTGGTGCAGGAGCGGTTTGGGCCTGAGCTGAAGTACGACGTGGCTCTCAGACTCGCTGCTCTGCAGATGTATATCTTGACTGTCAGCACCAAGCAATCCCAGAAAGTCTCCCTCAAGTACATCGAGTAAGTAATGAAAATGCTGTTGATACTGATCCAAACGTTGGTTTGCAACATTCTGATTATGTGCTTGGAACATCAGCCAATGGGAATGATTAGAAGTAACTAATAATGGTTAAATTAAAGTGTCATTTCATTGCCTGTGTCTTATAATCCATGTCAAGGATCTGGTCATATTTTGATTGAACATTTATCCCTTCTGTTTAGACCACCTCACCTCCACTTTCAACCTTATCAATCATCAGCCCCCAACAGCCCGGTTTTATCTTCTCCTCAAAATCCATAAATACAACTGCACTGGCAGACACCTTGTTCCTGCTTGCTCCTGCCCCTCTGTAATGATTTCCTCGTACCTTAACTCCATCCTATCCCCCCTGGTCTAATCCCACCTGACCTATGCCCAAGATACCTTTGACTCTTCAATGACTTCCGTTTTCCAAGCCACCACTACCTCTTCTTCACTATGGGCGTTCAGTCACTCTACTTTCATCCTCCACCAGGAAGATCTCTCCGTTTCTTCCTTGACCTCAGAACCAGCCAATTTACCTCCATGAACACTCCTCAGCCTAGAGAAGCTGGTCCTCACTCTCAACAACTTCTCATTCGACTCCACACAATTCTTCCAAATTAAAGACATAATTATGGGCGCTCGCATGGGCCCTAACTATGCCTGACTCTTTGTAGGGTACGTCGACCAATCCCTGATTCAGGTGTACACTGGCCCTATCCCCAAACTATCTCTGCTATCTTTGGTGTAAACCAGCATCTTTGTCTCATCTATATATAGGAGTCCACACCTGGAACAGCAGATACCAACACCAGTACCTTCCTACACAACAAATTTAACCTAATATTGCCTCTAATTGTTGACCAAGATTTTCACAACATCCTGATTTGGAAGTATATATATATAGAAACATAGAAACATAGAAAGTAGGTGCGAGAGTAGACCACCAGGTCCGTCGAGCCCGCACCGCCATTCGCTCATGGCTGAACACTAAACAGACACACTTACCCACAAACAGTAGACACAAGACACAGAACACAAGACACTACCCTCCCCTTTATACCGCTATCACCCCTCTCCACCCCAAGAACCTCGTGATCTCCTGGGGGAGGCAAAAAACCGGATAAAAACCCAGGTCCAATTCGGGAAAAAAATCCGGGAAATTCCTCTCCGACCCCAATCCAGGCGATCGACACTTGTCCAGGAGATCACTCAGGTCTTACTATACTAACCATACCTAGGTCCATATCCCTGCCCTCTCCCCGTAGCCCCTTATCCCCTTGGCAGTTAAAAAACCATCTATTTTAGTCTTAAATATATTTAAAGTTTCTGCTTCCACTGCTCCCTGGGGCAGTGAATTCCATAAATTAACCACCCTCTGGGTGAAGAAGTTCTTCCTCATCTCAGTTTTAAAAGAGCCCCCCCTTATTCTGCAACTATGTCCCCTAGTTCTAGTTTCCCCGATCATTGGGAACATCCTCGGTGCATCCACCCGATCAAGGCCCCTCACGATCTTATATGTTTCAATGAGATCGCCTCTCATTCTTCTAAACTCCAAAGAGTAGAGTTCCAGCCTACTTAACCTTTCCTCATATGTCAATCCCCTCATTGCAGGAATTAATCTTGTAAACCTTCGCTGCACTGCCTCCAGGGCTAGTACATCCTTTCTTAAGTATGGACCCCAGAACTGTACACAGTATTCCAAATGTGGTCTCACTAATACTGTGTACAGCTGCAGCAAGACCTCTGTGTTTTTATACTCAATCCCCCTAGCAATAAAGGCCAAAACTCCATTGGCCTTCCTGATTGCTTGCTGCACCTGCATACTAACTTTTAGTGATTCATGTACTAATACCCCTAGATCCCTTTGCGTTGCATTACAACGCAGCTCCTCCTCATTTAGAAAATAACTTGCCCTATCATTTTTTTTCCCAAAGTGAATGACTTCACATTTATTAGTATTAAATTTCATCTGCCAAGTTGTTGCCCACTTACCTAGCTTATCTATATCCTTTTGCAGACTCTTCCTATCCTCCTCATCCCCTACTTTTCCTCCCATTTTTGTATCGTCCGCAAATTTTGATATATTACACTTGGTTCCCTCCTCCAAATCATTTATATAAATTGTGAACAACTGGGGTCCCAGCACCGACCCTTGCGGAACCCCGCTAGTTACCGGTTGCCATCCCGAGTATGAACCATTTATCCCCACTCTCTGCTTCCTATTTGTTAGCCAATCCTCTACCCATGCTAATATATTACCCCCAATCCCATAATTTTTTATTTTTAGCAATAGTCTCTTATGTGGCACCTTGTCAAAAGCCTTTTGGAAGTCCAAGTATACCACATCCACCGGTTCCCCTTTATCCACCCGGGTTGTTACTTCCTCAAAGAATTCGAGCAGATTCGTTAAACAGGACTTCCCCTTCACAAAACCATGCTGGTTCTGTCCGATGAAGTCATGTTTATCCAAGTGCCCCGTTAGTGTTTCTTTAATAATTGTCTCTAACATTTTACCCACCACCGATGTTAGACTAACCGGTCTATAGTTACCCGCCTTCTGTTTACTTCCTTTTTTAAATATAGGTGTTACATTGGCCATTTTCCAATCCACTGGGACCGTTCCTGCCTCCAGGGAGTTTTGGAAAATTATCACCAATGCATCCACAATCCCCACCGCTATCTCCCTCAAGACCCTTGGATGTAATCCATCAGGCCCAGGGGATTTATCCTCCTTCAGTCTCATTAATTTCCCTAATACCACCTCCTTGGTGATCTTAATAGTATTTAGCTCCTCCATTCCTACCACCCCCTGTTTATCCAGCGTTGGAATATTTTTTGTGTCTTCTATGGTGAAGACTGATACAAAATACTCGTTTAATGCCTTTGCCATTTCCATGTTCCCCACCAACAACTCTCCAGTCTCACCCTCCAATGGACCAACGTTCACCTTAGCCACCCTTTTTCTTTTTATATAGCTATAAAAACTCTTACTATTAGTTTTTATGTTGTTCGCTAAATTCCTTTCATAGTCTATTTTCCCCGTCTTAATTAATCTCTTAGTTATTTTTTGCTGACCTTTAAATGCTTCCCAATCCTCTACCCTCCCACTATCTCTGGCTACCTTATATGCCCTTGCCTTCAGCCGAATACTATCCTTTATAGTTTTACTGGTTTTACTAAAGTATATATTCTGGCAATCTGTGTTGATAAAATTGTAGCTGTTATATCTTGAAGTTCTCATCAGTTACTCTGCTTCAAGAAAATATATTCAGTTAGTTAGGTCTGAAGAAGGGTCTCGACCCAAAACATCACCCATTCCTTCACTCCAGAGATGCTGTCTGTCCCGCTGTGTTACTCCAGCTTTTTGTGTCTATCTTCGGTTTAAACCGGCAGCTGCTGTTCCTTCCCACACAAATGTATTCAATGTTCTGCCCCTTTCTGCCACCATAGTTCTACTGCTTTATGCTGCTTTGTTAATGCAGAATTAGTGCACAACACATGCATCTAACAACATGCACAAGAAATAGAAACAGGAGTAGGCTATTCAGCCCCTTGAGCTTGGCCCACCACTTCCGCAAGGTCCTGTCTTATCTTCCTCAGCATCTCTTTTGCCCTATTCTCATATCCCTTGATTCTATTGAAATCCATACATTTCTGTGTAGAACAGTCAAAGATTTGCCATTCTTTGTGTGAAGAAAATGTCCTCACTTTGAATCTGAGGAGCCTAAGCTTGTACTGGGACTGGCACCCAGTTCTACATTCCTCACCCAGGGAAGCAACCTTTCTGCATCTGATGAGCCCTCTGTGTCAGGGGGATAACACTGACGTTGTCATGAAGTACATGGTAAATTTGTCTATGTGATCTTGGACAGTAACGATTTTGTACTAAAATTAGCTCTCATAATTGTCACATCAGCACTGGCAAAAATACAATGAGATTATTGTTTAAGCTGATGTGGATGATTCGACATAAGAATTCCAATGGGGTATGACCTTTGATGATTAGCAACAAAATCTTCATTTAAAGTCAAACAAATAGTGCTGGAATAACTCAGCGGGTCAGGCAGCATCCCTGGAGAACATGAATAGGTGATGTTTCAGGTCGGGGCCCTTCTTTAGTTTAGTATTGTTTAGAGATACGGCACAGAAAGAGGCCCTTCGGCCCACAGGCTCCGCGCTGACCAGTGATCCCCATACACTAGCCCTATCCTCCACACTGGGTACAATTTACAATTTTTACCAAAGCCAATTAACCTACAGACCGGTACGTCTTTGGAGCAGGGGAGGAAACCAGAGCACCCATCGCAAACCCACGCGGTCATGGCGAGAACGTGCAAACTCCGCACAGACAATGCATGGCAGGAAATAGGTGAATGCTGACTAGGGGGAGTTTTGATGGGCAGATGGGAGAACAAAGACTGGTGATGAATAAAAAAGCTGTGAGAAGAAAGGATTGAAGGGTTGCGAATTAAGCCAAAGGAAAAAATATAGGGGGAGAAGGAGGGAGAATGGAAAAATAGCTGTGAGTCTAGGTGGGATACAGAGGAGGAGGGGAGGAGGAAAGGGGGTGTGAGGGAGAAAGGGAGGAGGAGGGAGAATTGTTAGACGTTACATAAAATTAGAGAATTCAATGCCCATACTGCTGGGTTATAAGCTACCCAAGCAGAATATGAGGTGCTGTTCCTCCAGTTGGTGTGTGGCCACATTATGGCAATGGAGGAGGGGAGGAGGCCCACAATGGAAAGGTCAGGATGGGGATGGGGAAGAGGGGTTAAAATGGTTAGAACCGTGAGATCTGGTAGGTCTTGTCGGACTGAGCACAAGAGCTCAGCGAGACAGCCGCCAAGTCTATATCTGGTCTCACTGACGCGCTGAGTTACTCCAGCAACCAGCATCTTATTTTATAAACCAGCAGACGAAGTTCTATGTTTCTACATTTCTTCACTAAAAGTTCACCATTTTGGATTTCACCATGATATTATTTCTTATTTGCAACAGAATGTAGCAGCACTTGTACAGATTTTGTCAAATTCCAATGAGGATTGTTCACAGCTAAATATATTTTTTGCTTATCATATTAGTGCAATAATAGTCTGTATTGTAGCTCCGTAGCCCTTCCCAATAGCAAATTCCAAAATTAATGTCTGGCATTCTTTAATATTGAATTATTTACACTTCAAAGGCCACACATTTCCCTCGGCTCAGTCTTTATTATGTTTACTTTTAAGCGAAATAATTCACTTAGCTGAAAATATTACTGAGTGTGCAGCACAAATTACAGTTAGAAATTAAATAAGAAGAAGAGATTCAGACTCCCAACTTACTGTTTTGGTATTAACAGTTACGAAAGACCTTGACTACTGTATGGGTATGGCAGAGGTGGACGATTATAAGACCTTGTAAAGCAAAAAATGATCAAACATCGCACAGAAACTGATGCTGGGTTACACCGAAGATAGATACACAATGCTGGAGTGACTCAGCGGGACAGGCAGCATCTCTGGAGTGAAGGAATGGGTGACGTTCCGGGTCGAGACCCTTCTTCAGAGTGTTCAGACTTCAGAAACTGATGTTGCTTAAAACTACCTCTGTGGGGGAAAAGCAAAGGCTGGAGGATGGAAACAAAATCTGACTTTCTCTGTTTGTTAATAAACCAAGTTCATAAACCAAGATAAGGGGGAAATCCTTTAAAACCGAGATGAGAAGAACTTTTTTCACACAGAGAGTGGTGAATCTCTGGAACTCCCTGCCACAGAGGGTAGTCGAGGCCAGTTCATTGGCTATATTTAAGAGGGAGTTAGATGTGGCCCTTGTGGCTAAGGGGATCAGAGGGTATGGAGAGAAGGCAGGTACGGGATACTGAGTTGGATGATCAGCCATGATCATATTGAATGGCGGTGCAGGCTCGAAGGGCCGAATGGCCTACTCCTGCACCTAATTTCTATGTTTCTATGTTTCTATCCTTACATGTACACAGATGGGAGAGTCTTTGATAAACCAAACTGATATTTCTTGCTCAATACTACCTTGTATGAATTTTAAAGGAAGCATAGATCAAGGAATGGAATCTCCATCAGACAGTCTATACATCAGAACTAGATAAGATGGACATCTTTGCTTATAATGGGGCTGTCCCACTTGGGCGATCTAATTAGCGAGTTTAGGAGAGTTTGAAAAAAATGTCATGTTGAAGACCTCCTTCGGTTATGTAGAAGACCTCCTTTGACTGATGAAGACTATCTTCGACTTGCTACGACTAGCTACGATTAACTTTGGGAAAACACCGAATAGTGGAGAGTGAAGACGACCTCCTTCGACCTCCCTTCGACTATGATGAAGACTATCTATGACTACCTTCGACTACCTTCGACTACCCTCGATTACATACAACGAACATGCCGACCTACTACGACCTACTATGACTCAACCTACGAGTAAAATAAGTATCGATTTTTTCCATGGCGACCTATTTTTACTCGCGGTCATTTTTCAACATGTTCAAAAATACGCCGCTACCTAGCTGAGGCCTCAAGTACAAGGGGACTACTCTCGAGCATGAAAGAGAGTTACAAAGACCTCCTACGACCTTGTGTCAACCATGCTGCGAGTGTGAGTCGAGTGGAAACCGCGGATTAGGTCACCCAAATGGGCCAACCCCTTAACTCATCTGAGGGAAACTGTCTGCGGACCTGCTCTGTCATTTGGAGTCTCTTTTGAAGTAGGTCACCCTTGGGCATTGACTGTGGGACAATCTTGATTACAAAGTTTAGAGATACAGTGAGGAAACAAACCTTCAGCCCACTGAGTCCACGCCGACCAACGATCACCCATATACTAGTTTCATATTTTCCCAGTTTTGCATATTACACACTCGGGGAAATTTTACTGAAACCAATTAACCTGCAAACCTACAGGTCTTTGGAATGTGGGAGGAAACCGGAGCACCCGGAGAAAACAAATGCGGTCACAAGGAGAGCGTGCATCTGTACAGACAGCACCCCTGGTCAGGATCGAGCCTAAGTCTCTGGTGCTGTAAAGCAGCATCTCCATGGCTGTGCCACAGTGCAGCCCATCGTCATTTCTGTATTCTGTGTTCTTGCATTAAATTTACCAGCTACTAATGGTGGAAGAAATACAGGAAAAATTGCAATTCAATGCCACAAACAACAGTGGAGACCAAGTCATTGGATATTTTTAAAGCAGAGATTGATAGATTCTTGTTAAGTCTTTGTCCAATGGAGATTCCATTCCTTGCTCTATGCTTCCTTTAAAATGTATACAAGGTAGAATGGAGCAAGAAATATCAGTTTGGTTTATCAAAGCCTCTCCCAACTGTGTACACGTAAGGATGAACTTGGTTTTTTAACAAACGGGGAAAGTCAGATTTTGTTCCATCCTCCAGCCTTTGCTTTCCCCCCACAGTGATAGTTTTAATACAAAATACAATACAATACAATACCATTTATTGTCATTTGAGCCTCAGTGAGGCTCAAACAAAATTCCGTTTCCACAGCCATACAAACAAAGACAATTTCCTACAGACATACACACAATTTAATTCACACAAACATCCATCACAGTGGACCCACTGTGATGGAAGGCAAAGTCTTTTCTCTCCCCTGTTCTACATTTCTCTCCCGATGTCCAAGCCCCAGGCGGGCGATGCTAAGTCCCACGGCCATTTTAGGCCATGCCGGGCGATTTACGGCCCCGCTCCCGGTCTAAAAGTCACAATGTTGGAGCCCCCGGCGGGCGCTGGAATGTCCCACGGCCATGAAGCCGCGCCGGGCGATGTACGTCCCCGCTCTGGGTCGTTCCAACCCCACGACACGGGCTGGAGAAGTCGCGTTGCGGGAGCTCCGGGAAGCGGTCTCTCCCCCCGGACCCGCGAGCTCCCGATGTCCCAGTCCACCGGACATTAACAAATGTTAATGGTTTACGATTGCATCACCACAAGCAGCATCAGTTTCTGAAGTCTGAACAGTCTGAAGAAGGGTCTCGACCCAAAACGTCACCCATTCCTTCTCTCCGGAGATGCTGCCTGTCCCGCTGAGTTACTCCAGCATTTTATGTCTATCTTCGGCGTAAACAGCATCTGCAGTTCCTTCCAACAACTGTAACATTGTCTCTCAACTCCTCTCCCGTCCCTCCCCTCCCCTCTCCACTGAAACTGCCTTGCTTTTTAAGCAGTATGGCGTTGAGGTACAAGTGGGCCAATCCAATAACAGCTGATTGAACGCAGCTAATGTACCTGTGGCCGTGCTCCTCATCTCAGTCCATGGAGCGCTGTCCATGGAACCGAGAGTTTTGCACCAGACAGGAGCTGCCCATGGTGCTGGTCGTCAACTCCTCCTGGCCTGCCTGCCGTTAGTGGGGATCAGAGCAGCACACAAGGGAGGAGGCATCAGCACAGTACATGGATAGGAAAGGTTGCGACAGATATGGGCAGATCACTGTAAAATAGGATCAACGTAATGGGGACATCTAGATTGGCAAGGACGAGTTGCACTGAAGAGCCTGTTTCAATGCTGTATGACAGTATGACTAAATGTTAATGGTCTCTCTCAAAACACATGCTGTGCTACCTGTTGAGTCATACGTATGATGAACATTCGTTTGATAGCACGGGGCCTGCATTCACTGGAGTTCAGAAGAATGAAACGTGCTGAATAGTAAAAGGCTTGCATAGAGCAGATGTGGAGAGGATGTTTCCGCTGGTGAGCACCAGAGGTTATAGCCTCAGAATTAAAGGACGGTCTTTTAGGAAGGAAGAATTGCGGAGGAATGAGGAGGAATTTCTTTAGTCAGAGGGTGGTACAACTGTAATTCTGCCATAGAAAGTTGTGGAGGCAAAGTCAATGGGTATTTTTAAGGAAGAGATAGATAGATTCTTGATTAGTACAGGCGTCAGGGGTTACGGGGAGAAGGCAGGAGAATGGAGTTGGGAGGGAGAGATAGATCAGCCATGGCGGAGTAGACTTGATGGGACGAATGGCCTAATTCTGCTCCTATCACTTATGACCTTATGAACTCTGCAGTGAGCAATAACAACATTTAACATTAAACACAGTCTCAAAGGGCAGTTTGGAATGTTTTGACCTATTTTAATAAGATGAGACTTGCCCTCCCTCTAACATACAGTTCTCTTCCAGGAAAGAATGGGGCCTTGAAACCTTCCTCGCTCCCATGGTTTTACAAAGCATGAAAGAGAAGAATGTGAAGAAAGCGCTGACCCACATCCTGAAAGCAAACCAAAACCTTGTTCCTCCTGGCAAAAAGGTAACTGCACCAAGGGTTAAATAATTACTTACTACAGTTAAAATGTGCCTAATCTATTAACTTCTGATGCTATTATCTCAACTAATGCTCTTACAGTATGTCATGTGGTAAATATGTGCAGAAGACATCATATACCATTAACACAACAATTATCTCTGACTTAGTCCTTCCTTACAGAAGTATATTAAATTTTGAGAGGTATAGATAGGGTAGACAGTCAGAACCTCTTTACCAGGGTGGAAATGTCCAACACGAGAAGGCATAGCTCTAAGAGGGGAAATGTTTAATGGAGATATGTGGGGTAAGTCTTTTACACAGAGCGTGGTGGGGGCCTGGAACGCATTGCCAAGGGTAGTGGCGGTGGAGGCAGATACGATAGTGGTGTGGACGACAGATGGCACAATGGGCTAAATGTTCGGCTGGCAACCGGAAGGTAGCTGGTTCGAATCCCGCTTGGAGTGCATACTGTCGTTGTGTCCTTGGGCAAGACACTTCACCCACCTTTGCCTGTGTGTGTCCTTGGGCAAGACACTTCACCCACCTTTGCCTGTGTGTGTGGATGTAATTATGTGAAGCACTTTGGGGTCAATGCAAGTTGACTAAAAATGTGCTATATAAATAAAGAAATTTAAAAAATTTAATTTAAGAGGCTTTTAGATAGGCAGTTTCAGTTTCTGTTTAGTTGATTGTCATGTGTACGGAGGAGGTACAGTGAAAAGCTTTTGTTGCGTGCTGATCAGCAACACGGAAGTGCAGGTAATGGAGGCATATGGATCATGTACAGGCAGAGGAGGCCAGTTTAACGAAGCATCATGATCAACGCAAATATTGTGGGCCAAATGGCCCATTTCCATTCTGTAGTCTTCTCTGTTCTCAGTGTTATATTAACAGCATGCTCTGCCTTGCATTATCTATTACATCCTTTACTTTAGTAGATATATAAATGAGAAACCACTGCATGGTCAACCTTCCTTAAATCTAAGTACATTAATGACTGGTAGATATAATTTCTCAATAAAAAAAAATATGCAACAGGGCAATAATTGGATGCAGATCTGCACTGGGGAATTTAAAGAAAATGTGTTATGTTGATTGGCAGTCGTTTGTCTCACATCATTAGAATTGTTTTCTGCCATTATTTCCAGCTCTTCGTAGGAGCATTGCAAAATGAAAATCTCTGCCAGGCCATGATATCAATATCTAAAATTGCATCAGTGAAGCACCAGATGTTTTAACCATGTTGCTAAATAGTTTCAGAGTTGGGAATTGCGTTGGTGTTCATCCTTGCTGAACACAACCTAGTGCAGCCCAGATGCAGTTTGCTGACTCTCTTCCGGATTCATCAATTGATGTGTAATAAATGTGATTTAAATCCAGTTCATTTTACCCAATTGCAATTTTGTACATTGAGCTGAATATTTTGGATACCTGATTTGAAACAAAAGAAAGATTTGGATTTAAGCAGTAGGTTTTACCCAGCCATGTTTAGGTGCCAATCAGTGGTCAAACTCATCGTCACAATATAGTGTAATGCTTTTCATATCTTCCTTTCTATTGCAGCTCTCTGCATTACAAGCGAAGGTGCACTACTTGAAGTTTCTCAGTGACTTGCGTTTGTATGGAGGCAGAGTTTTTAAAGCCATACTGGTGGTAATGTACCTTATTTTTGTCTTCTTTCCAATCATATACAAAAGCAACAGAAATATTATTAATATTCATTTAAGCTGTTTCAAAGCCTGCAATTATAATCCATCGAGGAACATACTTTAGACACACACCAAAATATCAGACATAATATGTCGACTTGAGCTGATAACTCTGTTGACAAGCTAACCTCATGAATATAGTTCCTGGTTTTGCTGTAACCTACACTTGTGCGTGCTATTTAAAAGTTCCAAGTACATCAAATCTTGATTCTGATTTAATCAGCTTTGAGTACAACACAGCACTTTTGGAAAACTTAGTGCTGGATAAAATTAACATGGGTGTTCAGAATCAATGCGATTTATTTGTTATGTCTATTATGTTGTAAGTTGTGATTTTGCTCTTCAACAAAGAAAGCAGCATAACTGAAAGTATATTGGTAGCACCATTATTGAGCTAATCTGTGAATGCTCATTTATTGTGTATTAGTTATTATTTACCAGTAGGATCTTTCAGAAATACAAACACTTTTGATTCCAACAGTCTGATAGCGTAAACCCCTCTTTTTCGGCTGATCAAAATAAAGTTGGTAGACAGAAATTTACTGCTGAGTTTGACAGTCTTAAGGGGCTGTCCCACTGCGGTGACCTAATTGGTGAGTTTAGAAGAGTTTAGGAGAGTTTGAAAAAATGTCATGTTGAAGACCTCCTTCGACTATGTAGAAGACTAACTTCGACTAGCTTCGGGAAAATTGGACACCGAATAGTGGAAAGTGAAGATGACCCCCTTCGATCTCCTTCGACTATGTTGAAGACTATCTATGACTACCTTTGACTACCTTCGACTACCCTTGATTACCTTTGAATAACATGCCGACCTACTACAACCTACCTCGACTAAACCTACGAGTAAAAAAAATATAAATTATTTTCCATGTCGACCTTTTTTTACTCACGGGCATTTTTCAGCACGTTGAAAAATACGCCATGACCTAGCTGAGGCCTCAAGTACGCGGGAATTACTCTAGAGCATGAAGGAGAGTTACAAAGAGCTCCCAGGACCTCGTGTTGACCATGCTGTGCGTATGAGTCGAGGGCAAACTCTTCTAAACTCGCCAATTAGGTCGCCGCAGTGGGACAGCCCCTTTACTCAGTGGAGTCATGGAGTCATAGAGTGATACAGTGTGGAAACAGGTCCTTCGGCCCAACTTGCCCACACCAGCCAGCATGTCCCAGCTACACTAGTCCCACCAGCCAGCATTTGGTCCATACCCTCCAAACCTGTCCTTTCCATGTACCTGTCTAACTGTTTCTTAATCATTAGGATAGTCCCAGCCTCAACTACCTCCTCTGGCAGCTTGTTCCATACACCCACCACCCTTTGTGTGAAAAAAGTTGCCCCTCAGATTCCTATTAAATCTTTTCCCCTTCACTTTTAAACCTAAGCCCTCGAGTCCTCGATTCACCTTCTCTGGGCAAGAGTCTGTGCATCTACCCAATATATTCCTCTCATGATCTTATACACCTCTATAATGTCACCCTTCATCTTCCTGCGCTCCAAGGAATGGAGTCCCAGCCTACTCAACCTCTGCCTATAGTTCAGACCCTCTAGTCCTGGAGTTACATATTACATTTGTTGAAAATTGTACATTTGGAGGTACAGCTTGGTTATGGCATGTTACTAATGTGTAGTAAAACCTTGGTGCGTATAAATTGTGACAATACATTCCACTTTCTCTGCTGCCAGTCCTCATCTTATTAAATACCATTCATTTCCATTTGGAGAAAATGAGCAAAGGAGGCTGAACCCACTTTGGTAGGATTCCTGATGTAATTCACCAGCTACAAAGGCTGTTCAGTAAAAAAGGGTCTGTTTTCTTATTTCAAAGCCATGAAGCCACCTTACCACTAAGCATTAGGCAAATAATGAAATGAGGGCAAGGTTGAAGTGAACCTTGCTAATAGTTAAGGGACTTCTTCTGTGTGGATATCTGGGAAGATGAGAAGAGTTCATCAAAAATTCAAAATGTGGATAAATATAGTATTTTCATAGACCTTTTGGAGATCCAAATCCAATCCTGTTGTGTCTATTTTCCAGTGTACTCATGAACTGAATATACATTCATCAGGATCTACTGTGTAGGAAAGAACTGCCGATGTTGGTTTACACTGAAGACAGACACAAAATGCTTGAGAAACTCAGCAGGACAGGCAGCATCTCTGGATGGAAGGAGTGGGTGACATTTTGGGTCGAGACCCTTCTTCAGAGTGAGAGTCAGGGGAGAGGGAGAAACAGAGATAAGGAAGTCTAAGGTGTGAACAAGAGAAATTAAAGGGACGTCAAATCATCCCCTTTGATGTCTCGTGTTCACACCTTACACTTCCTCATCAGGATCTACAGGTACTGCAGCCTTCGTGCAGTACATTGCAAAAAGTACAACTACTTATATTGATACAGCAATTTTACCAGAGTAACATCCCCAATGTAATTCATGGAAGTATTATCAAATAAAATATGACAGAATATTTGAACAGTAAGGTCTTGTAAGAGGGTGAAAATCTTTGTGTGCACCAACAGGCTTATGGTTCGTTCTCCAGAGGTCAGTTTCTTGATTTTGAGGGCGGAGAAGTATTGAATGAGAAAAGATCAGATCACCAAACTACTTCAAAAAATCCTGTAGGGGATTTTTCCCATTTTGACACCAAACAAATGACTCAGCAGGTGAAGTGGTACTGCATACACTTAGCTACCATTACATCCATTATTTAGGCAAGATTGTCAACTATTTATTTTAACAGGATTACAACCATATTAAGAAAATAATGATCAGGAGACCTTTATGTGACATGGTGCCATAATCCTTATCGTTTGTCGGCACAGGGCCTGTACTCGCTAGAGTTTAGAATAGTGAGAGGAACCTCGTTGAAATGTACAGAATAGTGAAAACCTTGGATAGACTGGATGTGGAGAGGATGTTTCCACTAGTGGGAGAGTCTAGGATTAGAGGTCATAGCCTCAGAATTAAAGGATGTTCTTTTAGGAAAGAGATGAAGTGGAATTCTGTGGAATTCTTTGCCACAGAAGGCTGTGGAGGCAAAGTCAGTGGATATATTTAGGCAGAGATAGATAGATTCTTGATAGGTACGGGTGTCAGAGGTTATGGGGAGAAGGCAGGAGAATGGAGTTAGGAGGGAGGATTGGATCAGCCATGATTGAATGGTGGAGTAGACTTAATTGGCGAATGGCTTAATTCTGCTCCTATCTCTAATGATCTAATGATTTTATCAATATTGATCCCCTTTGCCAATTATAAGGGTTAACCACTCAGATAAAGTACACAGAAGGAAATAGTATCAGAAGCTCACCTCCAAACGTAATCAAAACTAAACACCAGAAAACGAATGAAGCTCACAGTCCACATTGTTCAACAATACGAACATGTCAACATATGAAATGGGAGCAGGAATAGGCAAGTAGGCCTCTTGAGCCAGGTCTGCCATTCAGTACAATAACAGTTGATCTGATTATAACTTCAACTCTATACTCCCACCAATCTGAAGTAATCTTTCACCTGACAAGCTATCTAATTCTGCCTTTAAAATATTCAGACTCCACTTTGACCACTCTCCGGGAGACTCGTGATCTTCAAAGAAAAGAGAATTGTCTCCTCCGTCTTAAATGGATGACCCATTATTTGTAATCAGCATCCCCTAGTCTCGATTCATCATCCAGTTCATTCCTCAGGCACCATCATTGTGTTTCGGACAGGGAGGCATCAGCTCGTGCATGGAGAAAAACAACTATCTTCACTTGCTTTATCTTTGAATCTCCCGATCCTATTTTTACGAGCGATTTATGGGTTTTACTCTGTAAGTGCCTGAAGAAGTGCACACTAGATAAAGTGAGAACATCTAAATCTGTATTTTAAGAGAGAAATTGTTCAAACAACCGTACTGGAATATAGTAATTCCCTCCTATTCTATTTCTTTCTATTCCTGCATCATGTTGTATACTTTACTGTTTAATTAGAGAATAATTAGTAGCCCCCCCCCTCGGTCATGACTGACCATGGGTGATGCATCCTGGTCGGATGCAAGCCTGGGCGATGTCATATGGAGGACAGACAGGCTGTTGCCCATGCAGCACGTCTCCCCCCCCCCCCACCCCCTCTCCACGTCGCTGATCGATCCAAAGAAACAGCAGGGCCGTTACAGTTTGTCACCAGCGCCGTCGCAGGAGCTGCCAGAGCGAGGTTGTAGACAACGACGAACTGCCTTAGGGGCTCCGACTCCGGATTTTCTTGAGATTTACTCCTGGAGCCTTTTCCATGACTGGATATGGCCACAAGGCAGTGGAGGTTTTAAACCAGAGTTTTCCCTCTCCTAGATGGACTGCCTTCCCAGGCTGACGAGCCCCATCTGCCCGAGACTCGTGGGGGCGGGAGCGTCTACCTTCCCATGCAGGTCTATAGCACCTGCCCACTGCCCACCAGTGGGCAGGTGCTATAACACAGAGAATAACACACCTTAAGAAAAACAATAGATGTTATTTTGGTGCAAAGAAAAAATACTGGCGGACACATAATAATATGTACTAACCAGTGAGTTTAAACAAGTCATCCACTCTCTCAGCTCAGTTGATGTTTATCACACAATCCCTGCAATTAGGAGAACCAATTCACTGACATGTACCAGCAGTGATCAGTACATCACATTTCAGCTAAGTCGTATGTTTTTTTTAATTTTCTTGAAGAAGTAAATTAAAGTGTGGTTCAGAATGTAGTATAATTTATTTTCTAATATAAAACCTTTTGGAGTATTATTAAATTGTAAATGAAGAGGTAGTAAAGTAGAAAAGTGTGACCTCATTTTGTCTTCATTCATTGTGAAAAGCAGCATGGAGAGAAGCACTCTGAAGTCACTTTATTAGTGGGACCAAGATATGGAATAAGCCATGTAATCAATGCAAAAACACACCTGGTGGCCCTGCTGGCTGACTTCAGCCATGTGAACAAGATCGAGATGTTCTCAGAAGAGGAAAACAATGTGAGAGTTGAACTGAATGTGCTGGATGTCAAGGTAAGAAAATGGCATTAATTTGGAAGTTCATACGTTCAAGGAGCAGAATTAGGCCATTCGGCCCATCAAGTCCACTCCGTCGTCCTATCGTGGCTGATCTATCTTTCCCTCTCAACCCCATTCTCCTGCATTCTCCACATAATCCCTGACACCTGTACTAATCAAAAATCTATCTATCTCTGCCTTAAAAATATCCATTGACTTGGCCTCCACAGCCTTCTGTGACAATGAATTCCACAGATTCACCACCCTCTGACTAAAGAAATTCCTCCTCATCTCCTTTCAAAAAGAACATCCTTTTATTCTGAGGCTATGACCTCTGGTCCTAGACTCTCCCACTAGTGGAAACCATCCGCTCCACTCTTTCCAAGCCTTTCACTATTTGGTAGGTTTCAATGAGGTCCCCCCTCATTCTTCGAAACTGCAGTGAGTAAAGGACCAGTGCGGTCAAACGCTCAACATACGTTAAGGTGGTGGAGGTGGGGAATCAAACTGAGCAGGTCACTGAGGCTGGTGAGACTTAGAAAGGAAGAGGTTGAAGCGGATGCAATGGGAGGAACGTTGATCTGCAGAGAGAAAATGAAAATAAGTCAACGGATTATATTCCCCACCACAAATGAACTCCCAAAATTCCAATGCCATCTCTCACGACTCTCAGACTAGTTAATAGTTTCTTAAATTGAGGCAACATAAAAGATAGGTGCAGAACCAGGCCATCGAGTCTACTTAAACGCTCATGGTTGATTTATTTTTCCCTCACAAACCCCATTCTCCTGCCTTCTCCCTATATCCTATGATGCCCTTCCTTATCAAGAACCCTGCCTTAAAGAATCAAACACTAAAAGATGCCACGTACCATCCCTTGACAAAAAGCATGTCCACAGTACCGAAACATTTGAAAGTCATTTGAAGTTAAATAACTACAATCATTAATGAATTTAACTTGCAAATCTCCTTCTTGTACTCTGAGTGTTGGTATTGCTTTTCAATGTCCTGGATCATCTTACATAAGTTATTGTTTCACAAGTTTATTTATTCACTTTGAACAGTTTTAATTTCAGGCGGTTCCACATGCTCTAGACAAACGTGCCAAGTACGAATGTCGATCTTATCAACAGCATTGCTGTGATCGACAGATAAAAGTCCTCAGCACGATATTGCTTTTTAAGTGTAAAATTAATTAGCGGTGACAATTACTGCAAAGTGGAACAACGCCTTTTGTGATTACTAAAGGATGAATCGCTGGTTTAACAAACTGAAATGTAATTTCCGTACAGCCATGCCAGATTCTCAAAGTGCAAACTTTTCTTTTCAGCCCATTATTTTATTAATGGAGTCAACGGATGCGATGAACCTTGCCTGTTTGACAGCTGGATATTACAGGTTGTTAGTGGACTCTCGGCGCTCCATATTTAATATGGCTCATGGCAAATGCACCGCAAATCATGCACCAGGTATTAGATGTCATTCATTGTTCTTTATCTCTCTACATCTCATTGTATATATCTCTCATTTCCCTTATCCCTAACCAGTCTGAAGAAGGGTCTCGACCCGGAACGTCACCCATTCCCTCACTCCAGAGATGTTGCCTGTCCCACTGAGTTAAACCCCTGTCCCACTTTCCCGAGTTACTCACGAACTCTCCCGAGTTTTCCCCTTGATTCAAACTCGGAGAATTACGGTAATAGCCAGCCGTAGGTGCTCGGGGCTATTTTTTTTTACTCGTGGACATTTTTCAACATGCTGAAAAAATGTCCCGACTTACCTGATGTCCCGAGTACGTACGGCTGGCATAACGAGCCGCTACAAAATATCTACCAACTCGCTACGGACTCCTGCGGACATTCTCCGAGTTTGATTCAAGGGGAAAACTCTGGAGAATTCGTGAGTAACTCGAGAACGTGGGACAGGGGCTTTACCCCAGCTTTTTATGTCTATTTTTGAAATAAACATATGACTTTTCTGGACATATTACTTCAAAAGCGTTTGTCTTTATCTCCAAATGCCCGAGTGTCAGTATACTCAGAACGTGCAATTCTTTTAGTTATGCCGGGGAGGGTAAAAATGGAAGTTTACATGAGAAACTTATACCACGGTTTCCTGTATAAGGAGATAAAACCATTTATTTCTTGTGGAAGATGGACACAAAATGCTGGGGTAACTCAGCAGGACAGGCAGCATCACTGGAGAGAAGGAATGAGTGACTGTTAGTGAATGAGTTCAAGGTTATTTGTGATGACCTTATCATTGTTTGAGAGGAGGAAATGATTTGTGACACCTACATCTGTCTGATCAGGTCTTGTCTAGAAACTCATTCCTCATTGGTAGTCTGAACATGCTGTATGATAGTATCGAAGATAGACACGAAATGCTGGAGCAACTCAGCGGGACAGGCAGTATCTCTGGATAGAAGGAACGGGTGACGTTTTGGGTCAAGACCTTTCTTCAGACATTATCATTGTTCGTGCCACGTCTCCACTCACTCTGCGATTCCGCTGGAGTAAGCAGAATGAATTTTGGAGCAGACATCAATAAGATGATACAGATAGCACGATTAGTTCAACCAACCAATGACCAGTCAACCAAACTTGAACAAATGTAAAGCAAAGATGGATTTAACTGAAGCTCAGAGCTTCATCTCCCTTCAGTGTAGTCATCAATCTCTATTCAATCATTTAAATTAATGTTAAATCTGTACTCTCCCTTTTGTTTCCTTTACTCCATCACTAGTATATTCTCCTGATCCTGAATACTCTGCGCTTTACAGCTGCATAAGCACTCAATTTACGATGCTCTTGCGTATACGTCCAAATTCCAAATTAGTGTCTAGTCTACACTTAAATTATATAAGCGGCACCTCCGTTAGAGTTTTTTTTATTTTTTGTCTTTGTTTATTTTATTAGAAGTTAATACAGTACAAAACAATACAGTGGAACCTAATTTTAGGTGCCAACTATGTCATACCGTAATCCATTCTATGTACAACCTCCAGTTTTATGTTTTGAGAAGGGAAGTAAGACAAGAAAAAGAAAACAATAGAAAGGGGAAAAAGAGGAAAAATAGATGGTAGAGAATAGAAAAACGTGAAGTGTGTATATAAAAAAAAGAAAAAGTGGAAAGTAGAAATAGGAGAGAAGGCCCCTTAAAAGAGAATTTTTCAAATCTTTATTCGGAGATGTAGATCTATCCACGGCATGAACTGAAATCAGCAATCTTTACGGTACCGCTGCATCACATGATTCCAAAAAGTCGATGAAAGGAGACCAACTCCTTAAGAATTGGTCATATTTATCTATTAGTCGGTCTCATTTCTTCAAGGCGTGCTATGTCCATCATATTCCTAATCCATATTTTAACAGTTGGTATGGTTGTATTTTTCCAAAATTTAAGTATCAATTTCTTTCCAATTATTAACCCATAATTAAAAAAAAACGTTTTGGTCTTTATTTAAATTGATATCTTCTACTATTATTCCAAATATAATCCATTCCGTTTTAGGTTCTATTGTGGACTTAAAAAGCTTTGTAAATATATCAAATATATCACTTAGAGTTTTTTGACTGACTTGCACTCATTTCAGTTTCCAAGCCAACAGCTTGATATATTTACCGATCTGAAAAATAATTCCAGAAGGAATTTCCAAAGAAACGCTCAACGAACACCAAATCAATTCTTGGAGTAAACTTTTCCAGTAAAAATATCCCAAACTGACAGCTTTATTCATGGTCGACACATGCTGCAAACTTTCAGTCAGATGGTTCACAAAATCAATTACATGCGCTTCACAAAGGATTAAATCATGATATTGCTTTCAGCTGACTTCATCCAGCTAGTTTGCGAGCTCACTCCTCTTCATAAAACATCAATGTTGCCACAGATTTCATGCTGTGCATTTTCAGATTTAGTGTCACTGGCTTCACCCATTAGCAGATCATGCTGAAAGATTTACTACACTGCCCAATAGTCTGTCATATGACTGCACTGCACAATCATACTAATAAAGTCCCGTGGCAAATGTGATCGTACACACCCGTCACAAGGGTTTTTTTTTTCTGTTCTGAAACGTGGACTGCTTAACCCATTAGTTTGCAACTAAATGAAAGCTCTCCTGCCTTGGCTGTATCTTATGCCCAGCCCACAGTAATCCGTTCACAAACTGCATCTTGGTCTCTTCCCCCCTTCTCCAGCATATTCTGCTCTTGTTACCACCTCATCCATTGTCTCAGAAACCAGCCTCCCTTCTATTGACTCCATTTATACCTCACGCTGCCTCGGCAAGGCCAGCAGCATAATCAAGGACGAGTCGCACTCTGGCCACTCCCTCTTCTCCCCTCGGCCAAAAGGTATAGAAGTGTGAAAACATACAGTATCAGATTCAGGGACAGTTTCTTCCCAGCTGTTATCAGGTGACTGAATCATCCTTCCACAACCAGAGAGCAAGTGCTGAACTACTATCTACCTCATTGGTGCCCTTGGATGATCCTTTGCTGGTTTTACCTTGCCACTAAACGTTATTCTCTTATCATGTACCTATACACTGTAAATGGATCGATTGTAATCATATATTGTCTTCACCCGCTGAATTTCTCCAGGATTTTTCGTCTACCTTGTCTGTCTGCTGACTGGTTAGCACGCAACAAAAGGTTTTCATTGCACCTTGGTACACGTGACAGTAACCTCAACTGAACTTTAATTTAAACATCTTGTTTTCCACCAACCTGCGTAGTCCTGGTGGTGATGATTCTGCCACGCTATATAATAGGTTCACACAGCTGAGTGTCCTACCTTGCGACTTATGACAACATATTACAGCAAAGCACAATGCTCTAAGCTTCAAGTGACATTAAGGCTTATCAGGGTAAGGTTTCTTGCCCCCAAAGTCTGAGAACTAGACGGGCTTTCATGGCACCATTATTGACACTGACATCTCATTCCAAATGTATTTATATAACTGAGTTTAACTTTTCCAGCTATTGCAGTGACATTTGAACATCTCTCTCAAGCACAAGACCAGGCCTCAAGATTATTAGCTCAGTGCGGGAAGGAACTGCAGATGCTGGTTTACACCGAAGATAGACACAAAATGCTGGAGTAACTCAGTGGGACAGGCAGCATCTCTGGAGAGGGGGAATGTGTGATGTTTCGGGTCAAGTCTCTTCTTCAGACTGAGAGTCAGGGGAGAGGGAGACAGAAATATGGAAGGGTACGGTGTTTAAAGGAGACATCAAAGTTGATGAAGTTCAAGGAATTTGTAGAATGGAACATTGTTAGCTTGGGGAATGTGACAACGAGGCATACAGAGATAAAATTTAAAATGTATTCAGGAGGACCATCTGACTAGTCGGGGAACAAGGACGGGGGAGGTTTGGAGGGAGAGGGAAAGTCCACCTAGACATACCTGATCTCCCGGTTGCTAAACACTTTAACTCCCCCTCCCATTCCCACACTGACATTAATTTAGTCAACCCTTGTTCTGAATCATGGCCAGCTTTCTAGTGCCGGTATAGCAGACCATGTATCTCTTACCCGAGATTTATAAGTACCATGACATTTTCACTTCCATTGATTTAATGAGTTGGAGTAACTTGCAAGAAGTTCTGTACACCTTAGTCTGCAGGCCTAGTTCTGCATGTTAACAACCTCTACATAAGTAAGCATTATCTCGTTCCATCATATATATGTTCCAGAATATTTGATTCTTCTGATGAGCGAAAGGTAACTAGCATTAGTGAATAAAGGGTATCATGGTGGCGCAGCAGTAGAGTTGCTGCTTTACAGTGCTTACAGCGCCTGAGACAGAGACCCAGGTTCGATCCTGACTACGGGTGCTGTCTGTACAGAGTTTGTACGTTCTTCCCGTGACCTGCGTGGGTTTTCTCCGAGATCTTCATTTTCCCCCCACACTCCAAAGACGTACAGGTTTGTGGGTTAATTGGCTTGATATAAATGTAAATTGTCCTAGTGTGTGTGGGGTAGTGTTAATGTGCGGGGATCGCTGGTCAGTGCAGGCTCGGTGGGCCGAAGGGCCTGTTTCTCCAAACTAAACTAAATGAAACTAAATTATGCCAAACTTCTTTTATGGCAATTTCATCATATGACAGATGCCCTTGCATATGGCATCTCCATGGCCAACAACTTAAGCAAAATTAGCATCCAAAATGTTGCCATTATGATTGCTCATTGTTTTACTTGAATTGAATTAAATTGAATATTTTATTGTCACAGTGAAATACTTTGCTTGCATACCCAAGGTCTGCAAATAGTCACCCATAAAGGGCGCTTACCACGTTACAAAGTACCCCCGCGCCAGCTTACCCTTTGTTCTCCCCTCCCCAGCCACGCCAGGTCCTCCACTGTCCATTGTTCTTCCTAGCGTCCTTTCTAACAGAATCGCTACATAACCTATATTTAGGACTTCTGCATGTTACTGGCTTTCAAAAGAAAGGTCAAGTGAATAATAATCTACAAGCATACATACACCCTTTCTGTGTTGGATGATTCTATGATTCCAGCATACACTCAATAAACATAAGTTCCTTTTTTTCTTTTAAAATCTTTTTATTGGTTTTGTTTTCCAAAACCCCCCAAAATAAAACATAAAAAACAGAGCAAAAAGAATAATGATAAACATAACAATGGTATTGATACAAAGGGATCAGGATTACATTAATAACAGGTATAACCTAATATGAGACCAGTGTCAGAATACACAATGAATATAGACCTCCCGGTCCCGATGTAAATATAGTTAAATCTTTAAAAGGAAACATATAAATGTAAAAAAAAACACAAAGATACAAAGACAAAAAGAAAAAGAAAAAAGGAAAAAACTAAAGAGAGAAAAAAAAAGAAAAATAACATACAGCTGAGACGATGCAAGTGGCTGAAAGTTACTTTGCAATTTCCATTCATAATTGCAAAGAAAGAGAAATGGTCTAATGGCCACAGAGAATTCTCAAAATACTTGGAAGCTTCTTTAAAAAATGAAACAGAGTTTGCATTTCAGGTCAATGACTCTTCTGATAAACGGTCATCAAACTGAAGAATTAACTCTGTTTTAGCTGACCTGCTGAATATTTCCATCATTTTCTACATTTATTTCAGATTTTCAGCATTGACAAAACAATGAAAGGTTTGCGTTCACTGAAATGTGCATTCATTAAGCCCAGGTAGACAAAAAGCTGGAGAAACTCAGCGGGTGAGGCAGTTTCTATGGAGCAAAGGAATGAATCATTAAGCCCATGTTATTAGAAACTACAAGTTTCAGTTTAGTTTATTGTCACGTGTACTGAGGTACAGTGAAAAGCTTTTGTTGTGTGCTATCCAGTCAACAGAAAGACAATACATGATCACAATCGAACCATTTACAGTGTGTAGATACATGCTAAGGGAATAACGTTTAGTACAAGGTTAAGCCAATAAAGTCAGGTCAAGGATAGTCCGAAGCAGGCACGGAAATCGTTTTCAAAATATGGAGGGGACAGGGGGGACACAATTTCTTGGTGGCCATGCGCGCATACGCACACTCACACACACGCGAGGCTTCGGAGGCTCAAATCAGCGCTAAATGCAGCACAACTCTGCCTGTCTCGCCGGGTTATCCTACAGCCCTGCCTGGACTGACAGGACACCAGCCTGGAGCCGTGGAGCTAGCGCTGTTTCTCCACGTTGGCTGTAAACCTGGGCCATATTTCCCGTATATCCAGGCAGGGCTGTAGGTTAACCCGGCGGGACAGGCAGAGTTGAGCTGGGTTTAGCGCTGCTTCTCTGCACTGGCTGTGGGCCTGGGGGCACCGCTCCCATCTGACTCACGATGTCTCTGGCCACCCCTGGGCTTGGGGGGGGGGGCACTTGGGTGGGGATGGGGATGGTCCAGTTGCGGTTCGGCAGCGATTGCAGCGCCGAAGAGCCGGGATCGATCCTGGCTGCGGATGGAGGTGCAGGTCTGTGTCCAGGGATGCCGAGAGTGTTTTGGCATGTCTCCATCCTCCAATCACCGCTCTCTATCCTCAATCCCACTCCCCCTACTTCCGCCTCTGACCAACACCTCCCTCCTCCAATGAACGAGCTGAATTATCAGGTCCCGTCCTCATTGCCTGCTGACCGACGGCTCTCTCGTCCAATCGGAGCCCTCGATCAGCTGTCCCACCCCCCCACTGTCTTGTGGAAAGCGGAGATTTCACCGAGTTTTTAAATCCTGATTACAAAAAATGGGGGGGGATCATCCCCCACCTCTCAAAACAGGGGGGGGGGGGCGTGGCCCCCCTGGGATTTCCGCCCCTGGTCCGAAGGTCACCAATGAGGTAGATGGTAGTTCAGCACTGCTCTCTGGTTGTGGTAGGGTGATTTAGTTGCCTGATAAAGCTGGGACGAAACTGTCCCTGAATCTGGAGGTGTGCGTTTTCACACTTCTATACCTTTTGCCCGATGGGAGAGGAGAGGAGTGGCCAGGGTGCGACCTGTCCTTGATCATGCTGCTGGCCTTGCAGAGGCAGCATGAGGTATAAATGAAGTCTGTGGAAAGGAGGTTGGTTTGTGCGATGGTCTGGGCTGCGTCCACAATTCGCTGCAACTGATTATGTTGGCCTTGAGTGAGCTCATTGAACATAATTTGACTATGATAGATATTGAATGGCTGTAACAATGTAAACAGAATTCAATTCTCATTATCAACCTGCTGGGTATATCAAGCAAATAAATTCAGTACTCAATTTTTCTTTCACATTTCATATGAGTTTGCTCCTCTGGATTTGTCTGCCTTCTATGTGTGGTATAATAATCAGGCCCTTATATTCACATTTCATAATATTCATGCTTTATTCTTCATCGGTGATTAATCCTGCAAAATTTCTGTCATACTCCAGGGGGATTAGTTATATTAATGGGGGGAGACCTGGACTAATGAATTCATTTTCCTGAGTTCAAACCTGAGTTCATTGGCAGCCAGGGATTTAATTTAAATTAAAATAAATAAGTAGCTGCCAAAAAAATAAAATGGAAATCTTGTATCGGTAATGGTAACTGTGAAATTACTGGAATAACAGAAAGAAAATAGGGCTAACTGAAGAAGGAAAACAGTCCATTCTATCAGTGAAGGTAGACAAAAGTGCTGGAGAAACTCAACGGGTGCAGCAGCATCTAAGGAGTGAAGGAAATAGGCAACGTCTCGGGCCTAAACCCTTCTTCAGACTGATGAAGGGTTCAGTCTGAAGAAGGGTTTCGGCCCGAAACGTTGCCTATTTCCTTCGCTCCTTAGATGCTGCTGCACCCGTTGAGTTTCTCCAGCACTTTTGTCTACCTTCGATTTTCCAGCATCTGCAGTTCCTTCTTAAACGAGTTCCGCGCCCACCATGACTTGGAGAGCTTCTACCGTCGTCTCCGCCTCACAGCGCACTTCCATGGGAAGGAGTCCTCGCCCCCTAATGATGACCCCTTTTCCCGTCTCCAACGCACCCCCTCCTCGTGGAACCCCCCTCAGAAAGTCCCGGCTCTGGAACTCTTCATTCAGAACTGCCGCCGCGACGTCAACCGCCTCAACTTCTCCACTCCCCTGTCTCACTCCAATCTTTCCCCCTCTGAACGCACTGCCATCGAATCACTCCGCAAAAACCCAGACTGGGTCATCAAACCAGCCGACAAGGGAGGTGCCGTGGTAGTCTGGCGCGTCGATCTCTACAAAGCTGAGGCCACGCGCCAACTCTCGGACACCTCCTCCTACTTACCCTTGGACCATGACCCCACTGACGAGCACCAGGCCACCATTTCTAGCACCATCACCGACTTCATCAATTCCCACGCCCTACCTGACCAAGCCTCCAAACTCATCGTTCCCCAGCCCCGCACGGCCCGTTTTTACCTTCTCCCCAAAATCCACAAACCCGGCTCTCCCGGCAGACCCATTGTCTCTGCGTGTTCGTGCCCCACCGAACTCATCTCCACATACCTTGACTCCATCCTATCCCCCTTGGTCAAATCCCTCCCCACCTATGTTCTAGACACCTCAGACACTCTCCGCCGCCTCCACGCATTCCACTCTCTGGGCCCTCACCCCCTCATCTTCACCATGGATGTCCGGTCACTCTACACCTCCATCCCCCACCAGGATGGCCTCAGAGCCCTCCGGTTCTTCCTCGACCAGAGGAGCAACCTATACCCAGCCACTGACACTCTCCTCCGCTTAGCGGAGTTGGTCCTCACCCTCAATAACTTTACATTTGACTCCTCCCATTTCCTCCAAACACAAGGCGTAGCTATGGGCACACGCATGGGCCCCAGCTACGCCTGCCTCTTTGTCGGGTACGTTGAACAATCCTTGTTCGATGCGTACCAGGGCCCCATCCCCGACCTCTACCTCCGCTACATTGACGACTGCTTTGGTGCCACCTCCTGCACCCACACACAACTGACTGACTTCATCCACTTCACCACCAACTTCCATCCGGCACTCCAATACACCTGGACGATTTCAGACACTTCCCTACCATTCCTTGACCTCACCATCTCCATCGCAGGGGACAGACTCCTGACCGACATACATTATAAACCCACTGACTCACATGGCTATCTGGACTACACGTCTTCCCACCCTGCCCCCTGTAAAGACTCCATCCCCTACTCCCAATTCCTCCGCCTACGCCGCATCTGTTCCCAGGATGAGACATTTCATACCAGGGCATCGGAAATTTCCTCGTTCTTCAGGGAACGGGGATTCCCCTCCGCCACCATAGATGAGGCTCACACCAGGGTCTCATCCATACCCCGTAACACTGCTCTCTCTCCCCATCCCCGCACACGCAACAAGGGCAGAGTCCCTCTGGTCCTCACCTTTCACCCCACCAGCCGGCAAATACAACACATAATCCCCGCCATTTCCGCCACCTCCAACGTGACCCCACCACTCGCCACATCTTCCCATCTCCCCCCATGTCTGCCTTCCGCAAAGACCGCTCCCTCCGCAACTCCCTCGTCAATTCTTCACTTCCCTCCCGCACCACCCCCTCCCCGGGCACTTTCCGTTGCAACCGCAAGAAATGCAACACCTGTCCCTTCACCTCCCCCCTCGACTCCATTCAAGGTCCCAAGCAGTCGTTCCAGGTGCGACAAAGGTTCACCTGTATCTCCTCCAACCTCATCTACTGCATCCGCTGCTCTAGATGTCAGCTGATTTACATCGGTGAGACCAAGCGTAGGTTGGGCGACCGTTTCGCCGAACACCTCCGCTCAGTCCGCAATAACCTACCTGACCTCCCGGTGGCTCAGCACTTCAACTCCCCCTCCCATTCCCAATCCGACCTCTCTGTCCTGGGTCTCCTCCATTGCCAGAGTGAGCAACAGCGGAAATTGGAGGAACAGCACCTCATATTCCGTCTGGGGTCCTTGCGTCCCTTTGGCATCAACATTGAATTCTCCCAATTTGGCTAGCCCGTGCTGTCTCCTCCCCTTCCTTCACCCTCTAGCTGTCTCCTCCCAACCCCCCCCCCCCCCCCACCCTCCCACCCTCCCATCCGCCCGCCCTCGGGCTCCTCCTCCTCCTCCCTTTGTCCTTCTTTCTTTCCCCACCCCCTATCAGTCTGAAGAAGGGTTTCGGCCCGAAACGTCGCCTATTTCCTTCGCTCCATAGATGCTGCTGCACCCGCTGAGTTTCCCCAGCAATTTTGTGTACCTTCGATATTCCAGCATCTGCAGTTCCCTTTTGAACCCTTCTATCAGTGACACTTTGCTCACAACATTAGGGCTCACTGTAAACTTCCCCGTAAATTGTCTTGTTCAGTAGCAATAAGGGCCAGGTAATAATTGTTGGCCAACTGTGGACTTACCTGTAAATGTTTTGATTCAGCAACAAAAAGGAATAGGCAACAATTCTTGGCCTTGCCTTCAACAAACACATTCTGTGCATGAATATGAAAAAGCCCATTACAACGGCCATTCATTGACATGGAATGTGGTTTAGAAAGAATTCACACAAAGTATATAATCGAACAGCCACATAAGATTGTTCAAATTGTGAAAGGATGTGCAAGGTAGGTGAAATTGACCAAATTCCAATGGGAGAATTGCCGTTGCTGGCAAGACCAACATGAATTGTCTATCCTTAACTTGTTCCTGAACTGGGGCCACTCACAGGCCTATTTCAGGGATGGTGAAATGTCAAAAACATTGGGTGACTAATAATGTCATGTCCAAGATTTACTTTCTGGAAGGGTGTTAGTGAACCAAGTGGGTTTCTACGACCACATAGTAATTCAGTATTTGCCATTAATAAAACTATAATTTAATTCTGGATTTATTTTAAAAATATGAATTGATAGTTATCTATAGGTGACACTCAAACATTCCTTTGAATCAAATGGCGAGTAACCTGACAGCTGGTAGAGCTGCTGCCTCACAGTGCCAGAGACCTGGGTTTGAACATGACCTCAGGTACTGTCCGTGCAGAGTTTTGCACGTTCTCACTGTAACCGCGTGGGTTTGCTCCAGATGCTCCGGTTTCCTCCCACATCCTGTTTGTGGGTTAATTGGCCTCGATGAATTGCCTCTGGAGTGTTGTGAGTAGGATAACATAAAAATAGTGTGACCGGGTGATTAATGGTGGGCGTGGACTCGGTGTGAAGAGGGACCTGTTTCCATGCTGTCTCTGTAAACTAAACTCAACTAAACTAAACTAAATTAAATGACAATGGCATGGTTTAAAACAGAAGAAGAAGAATTGAGGCATCAAAAGTAAATCATCTTCCAGGATTGCATTGATAAGGAGTTCAGGGGATATGGGAAAATAATGTGAGGATGCTTGAATTTGCAGGTGAATTACAGTGCTGGGGTTATTGACTATCTGAATAAAAGTTTTGCGACTGGGTTTTATCCATCAAAATGGCAATTCCTTTTAAGATTACTATCAATATCGTAGATACTCTGGAGGAAGAAAAATGAAGATTAGGGTTGTCTATGAAAGAA
Organism: Amblyraja radiata; assembly: GCF_010909765.2. Taxonomy (NCBI): domain Eukaryota; kingdom Metazoa; phylum Chordata; class Chondrichthyes; order Rajiformes; family Rajidae; genus Amblyraja; species Amblyraja radiata. The sequence goes on from NC_045969.1 coordinate 50,537,286, forward strand.
AATTGAGGATAGTTTGGGTTTTGTTTTCCACAATTACAAAAACAAACAGAATTGTATTGAAGGAGATATGGTAGCAGAAAGGCAGGCATGAATTTCTGCCTTCAAAATTCTTGCATTGAATGCAATAGGAAAACCTGCTCAATTTAAATTGAAAGTACATTGGAAAATCGGTTTGTAGGTTAAATCAGCTTTTACAGAAAAGGTCAATTTGCTGGAAATGCCAAAGAAAGTACAGTTTAATTACTGATAGGGATGCATCAAATGTTATGTATGCAAGATAACCTTCACAAGAACATGTTCAATAGATTCAGGATCAGTTCCTGTGGATTGGAGGATAGCTAATGTTATCCCACTTTTCAAGAAAGGAGCGAGAGAGAAAACTGGGAATTACAGACCAGTTAGCCTGACTTCGGTGGTGGGAAAGATGCTGGAGTCAATTATTAAAGAGGTAATAATGGGGCATTTGGATAGCAGTAAAAGGATTGGTCCAAGTCAACATGGATTTATGAAAGGGAAATCATGCTTGACTAATCTTCTGGAATTTTTTGAGGATGTGACAAGTAAAATGGATGAAGGGGTGCCAGTGGATGTAGTGTATCTAGACTTCAGAAAGCCTTTGATAAGGTCCCACATGGGAGACTGGTGACTAAAATTAAAGCACATGGTATTGTGGGGGTAGGGTGTTAACATGGATAGAAAATTGGTTGACAGACAGGAAGCAAAGTGTAGGAGTGAACGGGTCCTTTTCAGAATGGCAGGCAGTGGCGAGTGGAGTGCCGCAAGGCTCGGTGTTGGGACCGCAACTGTTTACCATATATATTAATGATTTGGAAGAGGGAAATAGGAGCAACACTAGTAAGTTTGCGGATGACACAAAGCTGGGTGGCAGTGTGAACTGTGAAGAGGATGTTAGGAGGTTGCAGGGTGACCTGGACAGGTTGAGTGAGTGGGCAGAGGCGTGGCAGATGCAGTATAATATAGATAAATGTGAGGTTATCCACTTTGGCGGCAAAAACAAGGGGGCAGATTATTATCTCAATGGGGTTAGGTTAGGTAAGGGGGAGGTACAGCGAGACCTGGGTGTTCTTGTACACCGGTCACTGAAAGTTGGCGTGCAAGTACAGCAAGCAGTGAAGAAAGCTAATGGAATGTTGGTCATCATAACAAGAGAATTTCAGTGTAGGGGTAAAGAGGTTCTTCTGCAGTTGTATCTGCAGTGAGACCATATCTGGAGTATTGTGTACAGTTTTGGTCTCCTAATTTGAGGAAGGACATCCTTGTGATTGAGGCAGTGCAGCGTAGGTTCACGAGATTGATCCCTGGGATGGCGGGACTGTCATATGACGAAAGATTGAAAAGACTAGGCTTGTATTCACTGGAGTTTAGAAGGATGAGGGGATATCTTACAGAAACATATAAAATTATAAAAGGACTGGACAAGCTAGATGCAGGAAAAATGTTCCCAATGTTGGGCAAGTCCAGAACGAGGGGCCACAGTCTTAGAATATAGGGGAGGTCATTTAAGACTGAGGTGAGAAAAAACGTTTTCACCCAGAGAGTTGTGGATTTATGGAATTCCCTGCCACAGATGGCAGTGGAGGCCAAATCACTGGATGGATTTAAGAGAGAGTTAGATAGGGGCTAGTGGAGTCAAGGGATATGGGGAGAAGGCAGGCACGGGTTATTGATAGGGGACGATCAGCCATGATCACAATGAATGGCGGTGCTGGCTCGAAGGGCTGAATGGCCTCCTCCTGCACCTATTTTCTATGTTTCTATGTTTCTATAATGGCACTGAAGAATCCACAAATCTGAAGAAGGGTCTCGACCCAAAACGTCACCCATTCCTTCTCTCCAGAAATGCTGCCTGTCCTGCTGAGTTACTCCAGCTTTTTGTGTCTATCAACAAATCCTCAGGGTCATATCTTTTCCATATATATTGATTATAAAGGAAGGAGGTAGTAAGATTGCACATTCTCTAACAAGGTTTCACTAGGAGCTATGTAGCCTAAACCTGTTCATTGAATGCAATTGATATTGTAAAATGTATTCTCCTCCTGCAGATAGCATTACAGCCTAGTAATTCATCCCTATTTGTGGTACTAAACTTGCTATGTGGTTGCATCAAGGTCTGTATTTTGCGCCTGAAATTTAGTTCATTGACTGCAAAGGAATGATTTTTGAAAGAATTTTTGTCCAATGCACTGAAGGTACCAAATAGTGCACTTAGTTCTAACAATTGGGGTGAATATCCAGACAAAAAGTTTACAGAGGAAGCTCCCATTATAAATGTGGTCATGGAAGCTCACAGCAAAAAGAAACGATATGATGCTCTGGGGAAATCATCCTACATCCTCTCACAAGGAGCGCAGGAGGACGAGGGGTGCTTATAGATGTGTATAAAATCATGAGAGGAATAGGCCAGGTAGATGCACAGAGTCTCTTGCCCAGAGTAGTTGAATCGAGGGCCAGAGGACATAGGTTTAAAGTGAAGGGGAAAACATTTAATAGGAATCGGAGGGGTAACATTTTCACACAAAATGTGGTGGATGTATGGCACGAGCTGCCAGAGGAGGTAGTTGAGGCAAGGACTATCCCAACAGTTAGACAGGTATGGAGGGATATGGATAGGACAGGTATGGAGGGATATGGACCAAACGCAGGCAGGTGGGACTAGTGTAGCTGGGTCATGTTGGCTGGTGTGGGCAAGTTGGGCCAAAGGGCCTGTTTCCACGCTGTATCGCTCTATGACTCTATGACACTGTACTTAAGCTAGATTTTCATCCTCCCGCACAAGTATTAAGTTGAAGTTTCTCTTATTTTGCACGATACTCAGCAAAGCTGGATGTTTGTGAATAATTTTCGCTCTCTTATTTTTTTTCTAAATAGGCCATGAATACAAGACCAAACATAACACGCACAACATAGAATGGAACTATCTACCAAAGAGTTCATGCTATATCAGGCCTAAGAAAGAAGATTGCCAATTGTCGTCCATTAGAGAAATGAAACAAGAAAATGTAGATTACTCAGATGGTTCAATTTACCATGAAGATTCCAGGGGCATCTTGATAACTGAGATTGCAGATGTGATTGAGCATGGTCATCTCGGGGCTGAATATATGGACACCGTAGAAACTGAACACAATGTTTTTAGCAGAATGTCTTCCTCTGTGAAGGAATCTACCAAATCAGTGCAGGAATCTCCAAGAGGAGCAAAAGTATCCTTTGTGTTTGAGGATCATAATGTTGCTATCTTTAACCCAAGAAACCTTGGTTATGAAAGATTGCTGGATGATAGTCCCAGCAATTTGCAGCAACCGATGTACTTGAATAGTGCAGGTGACATTAAATGCCCAGAGTACTCATTCCCAGGGATTGATGTGGATAATATTGACACGACTGCCGTGTATGCAAACATCAATGATAGCAGGATGTTTGCAAATGCAGAGAGCATTGAGGAACCGTTGCTGCATGACATCTGCTATTCGGAGACCACAGATGACGCTGAGGACGAAGATGAAGCTAGTTGTGAGGAGGATATCCTGCTGGGGGAGTTGGACAAAACTGACATTCTGAACATTTCTGGATCGAACGATGACATAATTGACTTGACTTCGCTCCCTCCCCCGGGGGGTGACGATGATGATGAAGATGACTTTCTGCTTCACACTCTGAACATTGCAATAGCCGCCCCTCCACCTGGCTTTCGAGATAACAGCTCAGACGAAGAAGATAGCCAGCATCAGCCAGCACAAAGCCCGGGAAGCACCAGCCAAAGCAAGCGTTCGCCAAGCGACGACATCCCTGTGTCTATCATCGACGCTATCCCAACGCAGGCTGAAGGGCAGAACGGAGAGCAGGCTCTGGATGATGCTATGGTCTCAACCCTGCAAGCACTGGAGGAGCTGGCAGCCTCCGAGGAGCAGTCTGTTCAGCAAACGGATGGCACCTCAGGTTCTTTCACCATAGTAACCTTTATTCATTGACTGTCATAATGTTCCATCTGTAAACTTGTTAACAACTTGGAAACATTCCAGAACAAATTTTACCATCAGTTGTGTCACCCCATGTTAAGATCTGGCATGCTAATGGAGCAATCGTGTTTGATGTTTCATGACTGGATGCTTGTTATGCACGGAAATTTAAGAATACTAAACACTTTGTTAAATAAACCTGTTTTATTAATATTACGAAAAGTGCCTATGATGAAATAATTAATTGGCTCTTTATTCTCTTGTGGCATACAGGTGTAGTGATATTAAGAGCTTATAGTCCGGAGTCGTCTTCGGATTCTGGCAATGAAACAAACTCCTCTGAAATGACTGAAAGCTCTGAGGTAGCCTCAGCACAGAAGCACTCTGAGGGCTCCATGCATATGCTTGTGGCCACTAGTGAAGGCTACCAACAACTGCAAGAAGAGCAAACTGAATTCCCAATATCTCAGAACGAGAATATAGGGCCCACTTGCAAGTTGATTCCAAAAGTCATGCACTGCCTGGCTGCCCAGCGAGGGAGCAGTGCAAAGTCTAAGGTTGTGCCTTCGAAACAGATTCTTCCTTCCGAGGAGATCGAAATGGAACCCGAAACAATGGAGACAAAATCGGTCACGGACTACTTCAGCAAACTTCAGGCGGGATCTCTGATGTATTCCTGCCCGAGTAAGCAGAAGTGCAAGTCGGGGGACGCCAGCGCCAAGTTAGCGGCTGACGGGAGTGTATCAATGAAAAGGCAACAAGCAAACAAAAAGACAGAAGTGGGCGAGGATCTGTCGAGTAACAGTAAATACAATACGCTGGTCGGAAAGACTAGCCATCGCACAACTACCTATGACTTAGAGAGCACCACTTTCCGAAAAGAGACACAAAGGTGGTTTCAGGTTTCAGGAGAAAAAGTGCCTGATAAGCATTTCCCAGGGTTAATTAACGGTAAGAGTTTTCACAAAGCCTGCTTAGTTTCCAGAAATGAACTTGAAGAGAAGGTAGCTGATATGGAAATGGACGATCAGTGCTCCCTGGCCAGCACCTCAGGGCTTGGGCGCGATGAAAGCTTTCTGTCTGATACCACCTACACGTCTTCAACCAAACATCTGACGGATTCAGAAGAGGCGGAGCTTTTCCCTGACGATCAGTCGTCAGAGCTGCCCGAAGCTGAGCAGAGTGTGAGTCGACTTTGTGAATACCACATGACAAAGAGAATGTCTTCTTTACAAAGCGAGGGCCATTATTCCTTGCAGAGCTCCCAATGCTCTTCAGTCGATGTGCCCTGCAGTACAGGCAGCAGTGCATGCACCACTCCAGTGGATTCCCCTCACTGTACAGCTGAGATCAACAACATACTGTCAGAATCTTCTCTGAAAGGTCTTGGCTACATTTCAGATGACCAGCGAACAGTTTTGCTTCAAAACCATGGAACGTCGTATAAAGATCTGCAGCCCCAAGCTGAAGCCATGTGTCACAGAAGAACAGCCCATAAAGTACATGCGTCTTCAAATGCTGATCCAATATTTGGTACTATACGTGATGGGTGCCACCGAGTACCCAAGATTAAAGAAACCACAGGTACCTCACGAAATGGCAATAATATTTGCACAGGTTTTGAGCTGCGGAATTTAGACTTGGAAAGTAAGAGAGACAGTGAAGGAAATGGTTATGTTCAAGGTCAAGAAGCTAGTTCCCCTATGTCAGTCCCATCTCATGAAGTTAGCTCTGAAAATTGTAATACAGATATGGTAAAGAGAACATATAAACACAAAGTTGATGTCGGTTGCCACTCATCGCAAAGAATTATTCCCGGCACATTCGCTGATCTTACAAGCACACCAATCACTTTCATGAATGAAAATGATTGTGTTAATGATAATAGGATTTTTTCTAAGCCTCGTAGGTCTAACACGTTAACATTTCCATCATTCATCTCAACGTCAAAAGAGCCAGGCCATGTTAGACACCAGGAATTGTTCACTTTGAGTAAACAAAATAAACAACCAAGGCATTCACTGTGTAACTTTAGAAATATCTTGTTCGCATCGTTACCATCTAAATTGAGGAGAGAGAATGAGTTAGCTAAACAGAGGACGCAGAAGGCTGGGGAGCATGAGGAAACATGTAATGGGGAGGAGAGACCCCATTTTGATAGACCAGTGGGTCTACGAGGCCCATACACTGAGCACTATCCCAGTTTGGGTAGAGGAGCTGCCAGTGAGAATGATAAGGATCTGCCTGGAGGTTTTCATGAAAAGCAGTTCTCTGCCGAGGACAAGCAGTGCAACCCAGATTGTAAATTGCAGCATGTTGTCAAGGAGATGCTTAATGATTCTCTGTGTTTTTCTGCCACCCCTAGTGTAGCTTGCACAGAACCTGAGCAAGGAGGAAGAGGAGGTGCAACTTCAGCTTTCAGTAATCAATTCAAAGGCGACAACATCCCCCAGCCATCAAATACTTGCAATGATACAAAGGTGCCAACTACCTGCCAAGAGTCATCTAATCTTCTCAAAGAAGGACAAGGGTATTCAGCACCACTTAATAGGAGGAACGGTGAGGGTGGTGGAGGGAGCCTTAAATTTCCTCCCAGCAAAAAGGTGCTGAGGCGTTGCAGCAGTAACGTCACACCACGAATGAGAAGCACAGCAACCCAACTAGAAAAATCACGGAGCTTCATTGGATTCCAATACTCCGATCTCCATGAGGTTCCCAACCCCCAACTTGTACAGAAGAGCGTAGAGCTTCCTCTGGGCAAGAGCATCTCCAAGAGCCACTCTCAAGGATCGGTGACGACCAATGCAACATGCTGCACCACCACAGTAAACAGAAAGGATGGTCGGAGATCATTGCAGATATTTTCGGTACAAAAGGACTTGAGACAACCTCGGGCATCGCCTTTCCCGAAGGTGGAGGTGAGCAACTGGAAGTGCCGTGGGCCTTTCACCTACTGTTTTCCCAATAGAGATGCCGATGCTGATGATGATGGTGATGGTGGTTACGGCAGCAAGGACCAATTACCTTACATGGATCCTCTCTCCTCCGACTCACCCTCAGCAACCTGTGCATCCTCTGGCTCTGGCATTGCGGGGGGAGTAGTGGGGGTGACCGCCACACCATATAGAGATGCTGGTAACGGCAGTAACACAGAGCAACAACACGCAGACGCCAACCTTTGTGGGGTGGGATTTGACAGTAGGATCGCCTGATTAACACTCTGAAGGACATGGCGTACACATTGCCAGGTGGATTTTTGGCAGCTCAGAAAGATGCCAATGAACTGCTGTCTCTCCTCCAGGCAAGCAATGGGGAAGAAAGAGCGGGCGAAACCAGGCCACCACCAATACAAGCAACTGTTGCCAATTGAATCACTGGAGCTGGGGAGTGCTTGCAGGAAAATGGCCGCGGCGGGAAAAAAAGCCCAGAGGAAATGCTCTTAGCTATGACTTCCAGCTTCCAAGTACTGTGTTGCTCAACAGAAGCCTGCATGCGATTAGTTAAAGTAATGAATTCTGATACACAGCAACAGGAAATCGTTGCTAAGGTAGACGAGGTTGTAATGAACTATACTTGCCTATTGAGAGCTGCTGAAGCGATCTCTGGAGTAGCCCCCCCCCCCCCCCATCGACCCTCATGTTAAGGTTTTAGCACGACATTCAACTACCATGACCGCTATCGTAAGCACACTAACCCATTCACTTCAAATGCTTTTAAATAAATAACATGCAAATTGTACTTTAAAATGTACCCTTGTAAAGCCATTCATAGAGTTTACTTCAAGTTTGGGCCACCACATGGAACTGCTATTAAAGAAACTGGGTTTTATATGGATGAGCCTGTGGGATATTAAGAAGTTATACAACTAAATCTATTAGGACTGAAATGCAATTGAAACACCCTTTCTAATGGCAAAGAAATATAGAAAGCAATGGTATAAAATTTAGTTATTTTTCATATGGTACCTGAATGTCAGAAAGACTTAGTGCCCAAATCAGAAGTGTCAATGTCCCCTAGAACTACAACTGCCATGGGATGAGAGGTTGGGGTAAGGGTGGTGGGAGGAAAACTACACTGGTCTCACATGTGATACTGCGTCACTCTGTAAATAATAAAGTATTATCTAAAGTTTTAAAGTATGCTTTTTAATCAATGCAAACTATATACACAATAAACAATCAAATCAATTCACTATGACTTATTATTTTGGAGGGGACATATCGCAAACTATTAAATAAATGCTTTGACTCCTTACATGAATTATTTGGGATTATTTTAATCTAATAGCAATGTGGAAATTACATGATTAGTGCAAACATTTTTAGACTTTATGATTTGCTTAAAAGCATGGTCACGTTGAATCCATTTCTTGTTGAGGCCCCATCTTGCACTTTTAAGTCAGCAGATGTAGAGTGTGTAATTAAGTGTATTTTTGTTGAACAAATGAGCCATTGTAAGTTATTTCGTGCCAGACAGGTCAAAACCTCTCCCTCTGCAGGAGTTTGTGTACTGTATAGAAGAGTGTCTGAAAATAGACCCTGCAGTAACTTAATGAAGATTGGGAACTTACAGTGCAAAAGGGGAGATGATCCCTTTAGCTGTTAATATTGCACTACTGGTTATCATGTTTGACCGTTTCTGGTGATGTTATAATATTTGAGACCAGATGCAGAATCAGGACAAAACAGCGGGTGTCCTGAGAGAGGAATTATCCAAATTATTTTCAATGGAAAATATTGAGCTTAAACAAGTCCCTTTGCTCTTTAGCTGTAGTGGAGCTACTGTGCAGTGGGTCAATAGGCATATCTCCCAATGTTTATTCATTCAAGGGATATGGACTTCATCAACTGAGCCAGCATTTGATAACACATCCCTAGATGCCTTTGTGAACCACTGCAGTCCTTGAGATATGGGTGCACCAACACTGCCTTTAGGGAGAGAGTTCCACAATACTGACCCAGCGACGGTGAAGGAACAGCAATACATTTGCAAGTTGAGGTAGGCTGTGGCTGGGAGGGCTACCTTCAGGGGACGGTGTTCCCCTGCACTTGCTGCTTTTGTTTTGCTGACTGGTAGAGGTGAAGGGTTTGGAAGTGTGGACTAAGGACCCTTGGTGTGTTACTGCAAAGCACGCCAAAGCACAGTGGCGCAGCGGTAGAGTTGCTGCCTTACGGCGCTTACAGCGCCAGAGACCCAGGTTCAATTCTGACCACGGAGTTTGTACATTCATCCCGTGACCATGTGAGTTTTCTCTGAGATCTTTGGTTTCCTCCCACCCTTATGTTTATATGTTAATTGGTTTGGTGGAAATGTAAATTGTCCCTAGTGGAAGTAGGATCGTGTTAGTGTGCGGGGATCGCTAGTCAGTGCTGGACTCAGTGGGCCAAAGGGACTGTTTCTGCACTGTATCTCTAAACTAAACTATACTAAACATTATTTAAGTGGTACAAAATATTTCCACTATTTACATAGATACATAGACAATAGGTGCAGGAGTAGGCCATTCGGCCCTTCGAGCCAGCACCGCCATTCAATGTGATCATGGCTGATCATCCACAATCAGTACCCCATTCCTGCCTTCTCCCCATATCCCTTGATTCCGCTAGCCCTAAGAGCTCTATCTAACTCTCTTTTGAATGCATCCAGTGAATCGGCCTCCACTGCCTTCTGAGGCAGAGAATTCCACAAATTCACAACTCTCTGGGTGAAAAGGTTTTTCCTCATCTCAGTTCGAAATGGCCTACCCCTTATTCTTAATTTCCTAAATGTGCCCTCGTTGTGCAGTGAAGTGGGCCACTGGTTGAAGCAGAGTCTGCATGCACTATAGCAATAGGATCAGCCAGGTTGCTGCTTAATTTGGTATTTTAGGCTATTAACCTGATCTTGTCGTTATTGAGAATGTTAAAATTAATGGTGCAGCATCTGTCAAATAGTTATAGAGAACTTTTAAGTCAAATGCGCGACACTTTTTTAGGTGGAATGATAAATTGGTAGATCAATGGTAGAAAAAAAATAATTTCTTCCGTTAATACATAAAAAACTTATTGTCAGTCATTTTAACTGTTTTTCATAGTCAAGCGTTTTGGTGGTTTAATTAAAAACATCTTGCTTCTAAAGTCGACTATTTTAGGGAGTTGGGAGCAACCACCATTTATATTTTACAATATTATTAATTCCTTGCTTTTTATTTACTTGGCATTATGACAATTTATCCATGCTTATGTTATGAAATAAAATAACTGCAGCGGCAACGAGTCATTAGTAAAACCATACACTGTGTGATTCACAGGCAAACCTGGAATACTTGCTAATGTATTTACAAATACTATATGTCATACATCAAGTCAAACTGCATGACACAGGGTTTTTGGCTGAACTTGGCATGCTGATCAAAACTCCCCATCTAAGCCCATGTTTGGTCCATATCTTGTTATACCTCTCCTATCTATAACTGAACCCTATCCAAATGTATTTTAAATAAAGTTATTGTATCTGCCTCATCTACTTCCTCCGGCAGCTCATTCCATAAACCCACTATCCACCTTTTGAAAAGGTTTACCTTCACATTCCCATTAAATCTTCTCCCCTCAATTTAAACGTATGCTCTCTAATTCGTAACTCCCCTACTCTTGGATATAAACCCTGTGTATTTCACTCCTGATGTTATACACCTCTATAGCATCACCCCTCAGCTTCCTGCACTCCAAAAAATAAAATCCCAGCCTGCCGAATCTCGCCCTGAATTTCAGGCCCTCGAATCCTGTCCAAATCCTCATGAATGTTCTCTGAACGTATTCCAGCTTCCTTTCCAGGTGTTTAATATTTGTCAAATTTAATGAAATATTAACAAATCTGAAACAACAGACGCCTTTCACAGCCAAGCACTTTGATGCTTTATGTAGAAGCAAAGTGAAGCACTTGATTCCAAACTCTGCTATTTTAGGGAGCTGTGAGCAACCATCATTTATATTTTACATTCTCCATTCCTTGCTTTTTCTTTTACTTGGCATTATGACAATGTATCCATGCATACAGCTGGTAATACACAAAACTGCGAGGAAGGGGAACGGAGTTAACTTTACAGGTCACTCAGTGTTCTGAAGCTTAATTCACCATCAGGTGATAACATGGAACCCTCCTCTCATCGGCCCACTTGCAGATTTCCGGCAGTTTAAGGTAGGCCGTTTGGTTTCTTGCCACACAGTTTCTAACTGCATCAATGCATCTCTTTAGATTTTTACTTGACTGGCTTTTGCGGTTATCTTGCAATCTTTACACATCGCCAACCTCTCCACCCCTCACTTTAATTTCATGTTTCATGTATTTTGTGTTTTATGACTGTTGGCAGATCAATTTCCCTCCTGGGATAAATAAAGTTCTATCGTATCATATCATATGTTACAAATATTCACGAATGTCACTCCCTAACAAAGGGCTGAATTTAAATCTTTGCATGATTATAATGTTTGCCATATAACTGAAGGGGAAATGTGCAGTACTTTATTTCTGTATAGTACCTGCTGAATTTCAAAGAGGTTTCTGGCTGACAGGAGCAACAGGTGGCTTTTCAATACTGGCACAGCAAACCGTTTCCTTAGTAATGCCACTTGAAGAGTTGCTCATTTGATAATTATCCAGTTTTGTTGCTCATTTTTAGACTTTTGCCTAGAAATGTGATTTCTTCTCTTTTTTAGTGGGCTAAGCCAGTGTGCAGCATTGTGCTTGATCCCCAGTCAGATTCCCTGCAAAGTAATCTTGAAATTGGCTATGAATACACCACGAAACATCATTAATAATAATAATAATAATAAATTTTATTTAATGGGCGCCTTTCAGACATCTCAAGGACACCTTACATAGTAATCGGAATAACATATAATCGGAATATAACAAGTAATAAAGACATCACAGAGACACAAATTAAAAACAGAATTCAATCCAAAAACAGAAAATCAAAAACACAGTGTGAAGAGAGAGCAGCGGCAGCCAAAGCGCGCCAGCGTTCCCTCTCTCTTCACGGCAGCCATCTTGGACACAGACCTACAGGACTACAAATTAGTGTTGCTCATGGCCAGAAATATCTACGCTCAGTCCATCAAGGCCTGCTGGATCTCCTGGTTGCCAACCATTTAAACTCCTCTTCCCATTCCCACACTGACCTTTTTGTCCTGGGCCTCCTCCATTGCCAGAGTGAGGCCGTACTCAAAGTGGTGGAACAACACCTTATAATTCACTTGGGTAGCTTACACCCCAATGGTACGAATTTTGAATTCCCCAATTTTAGATAACTACAAAAACCTCCCCTCTCCCTTCTTTCCCCACTTTTTCCCCCTTTTTTCCCACCCCACCCCCCTGCTCCCCTGTGCCCCATCTGGACTCTTGCCTCTTTCTCCCCTCCCCTTCCACCGACATTTCTTCCTCTAACAATTCATAATTCACAATTCGTTTTTCTCACACCTTTTCTCTTTTCATCCCTTGCCTTTGCCCAACTATCTGCCTATCAACCAACCTCCCCTCACCTGTATCAACCTATTACCTGTGTGTAGGAAGGAACTGCACATGCTGATTTACACCGAAGATAGACACAAAATGTTGGAGTAACTCAATAGGTCAGGCAGCATCTCTGAACAAAAGGAATAGGTGAGGTTTTGGGTCGACCCCTTTCATCAGACGATCTGATGACATCTGATGAAGGGTCTTGACCTGAAGCGTCACCAATTCCTTTTCTCCAGAGATAGTGCCTGACCCGCCTAGTTACTCCAGCTTTTTGTGTCAACCTATCAGCTGCCAGGCTTTGTCCTGCTTCAGCTCTTCCGTCCCCCCCCCCCCCCCCCACCCCCCCATCAAGAATGTAAATTAAATAATGTTCATTTCTGCTGTCTTCATCGCACCCTGGGAGTTTCTTGGCAGGATAAAATCACCAATGAATCTGTCCTCTTCCTTACCAACATGCCTAGCATTCCTGTGATCCTCAAGCAGAAGTTTCTCCGCTGGCTTGGACATGAACACAGGATGGGAAATGGATGCGTCCCCAAAGATTCTCCAGATGCTTTCAAGAGAGAGTTAGATAAAGCTCTTAAAGGTAGCGGAGTCAAGGGATATGGGGAGAAGGCGGGAACGGGGTACTGATTGTGAATGACCAGCCATGAACACAATGTATGGCGGTGCTGGCACAAAGGGCCGAATGGCCTACTCCTGCACCTATTGTCTATTGTCATTGGAGGTCTCCAATGCGCTGAGGCCAAGAGGAACAACAAAGCTTCACTACAGGGATACGATTAAAAGAGATATGACGAATGTTAGCATTGGCACTGATAACAGGGAAGCAGGTGCTGCGGACCGGGGGAGGTGAAGAAAGGATCTCCGGGCGGGTGTGAAGCACCACAACAGCAGATGGTTCATGACCCTGGTGGCCAGACGCCAACGTCACAATATGGTCACACTCTCCAATCCAACACCAAAGACAATTTAACCTGTGGGAGCTGTGGGGGGGTTGGGAGGCCTATGTATCCCAATCATTTTAAAAAATCTAAATGAGGGTTGGGTGGGTGTTTTAATGGGGTCACAGAGTAGTTGTACCCAATGGCTTAAGAAAAAGATTACATAAAAAACTCCATGGCAAACACACAGGTATGGTGGGAATGAAGTTGACAGCAGAGTGTTGCATGTATTGGCCAGGATTGGACAATGACATAGAAGCATGGCAAGCAAATGTAGCACCTGTCAGTGTTGTAGTCGGCCTGCCTAAACCCCTTTGCAAACATGGTCTTGGCCTACTAGACCTTTTCAGACATCTCCCTACCGTTTTTAGACCTCACCATCTCAATCGCAGGTAACAGACTACTGACCGACATCAACTCATGTGGATTTTTGTGAACACAGGAATAATAATGTTCTTGTTTTGGTAGATAGCCACTCAAAGTGGATTGAGGTGATACATATGGGTACAAACACAACAACAGAACGAACAATAGACGCATTGTGGTCTATCTTTACATGTCATGGATTACCTGAAGAGCTTGTCTCTGACAACGGCCCCCAATTTCGTGCTGCACTGTTCCAAACGTTCATGAAGCTAAATGGTATCAAGCATAGCTTACTGCCAACTTACCTTCCGGCATCTAACGGCACGGCCGAAAGGTCAGTCAGGATAGTCAAAGTAGCTCTCAAGAAACTTGAAAGGAATTCAAAATTCAGAATGTCACAGCAGCTAGCTGGTCTCTTACTGAAATATCGTACCACGCCACAATCTACCCCAGGGTATACGCCAGCTGAAACACATTAAAAGAAGGCGCACAACTAGACTGAGTTTGGTTCTAACTAACCTATCTCCTAAGGTTCAACGCAAACAAACTGATCAGAAACGTCATTATGGTGGAAGTCAAATAGAACGTTGGTTCAATACACATGATCAGGTTCGTGTTCTCAGCCTCCCCCCCCCCCCCTTTACAAAGCAAATAAATAGCAGGTGAGAACAGTAGTTGAAGTGTGTGATACCAGGAGGTACTTGGTAGAAATTGGAGGACGTGTTAGAAATGTGCAGATAAACCATTTGATCGCAGAAAGGGATGAACAAAGCAGAGACGAAGAAGCAGATCTGTCTGACTTTGGTATTATTCCAAGTTCAGATGTAAAATGAGAATCTCCAAAGAACGTTGAGGCAAAGGGAAATGATCCTGAACTTTAGAACCACAACCTGACACTCCCCCTAAACCACTCAGGAGAGTGCGTAACCAGTTGTCAGATTAAATTTATAAAATTATTCTTGTTTGTCTAATTTATGAGTTACTTTACATTCGAAGGGGAGAGCAGTGTAGTGTATATAATGGTAACTCTAACTTTAAGTACTGCGTACTAGAATGGTATGATTTGTGTTATGTGATATATTCAATATCTTATCAGTCTCGTGAATATGTGTGAGTATGCGCAGTGTACCATAAAAACATAGAAAATAGGTGCAGGAGGAGGCCATTCAGCCCTTCAAGCCAGCGCCGCCATTCAATGTGATCATGGCTGATCATCCACAATCAGTAGTCCATGCCTGCCTTCTCCACATACTCCACAATTTAAATTCATCCAGTGACTTGGTCTCCACTGCCTTCTGTGGCAGAGAATTCCACAAATTCAAAATGCTCTGGGTGAAAAACGTTTTTTCTCATCTTAATTTTAAATGGCCTCCCCTTTATTCTTAGACTGTGGCCCCTGTTTCTGGACTCCCCCAACATTGGGAACATGTTTCCTGCTTCTAGCGAGTCCAAACCCTAAATAATCTTATATGTTTCAATAAGATATCCTCTCATCCTTCTAAATTCCAGTGTATACAACCCCAGCCGCTCCATTCTATCAACATATGACAGTCCCGCCATCCTGGGAATTGACCTCGTGAACCTATGCTGCACTCCCTCAATAGCAAGAATGTCCTTCCTCAAGTTTGGAGACCAAAACTACACATAATTTTATATGTTTCTATAAGATTCCCTTTCATCCTTCTCAAATCTTGCGAGCACAAGCCCAGTCTTTCCAATCATTCCTCATATGACAGTCCTGCCATCCCGGGAATTAATCTCGTGAACCTACGCTGCACTCCCTCAATAGCAAGGATGTCCTTCCTCAAATTAGGAGATCAAAACTGCGCACAATATTACAGATGTGGTCTCACCAGGGCCCTGTACAGCTGCAGAAGGACCTCTTTATTCCTATACTCAAATTATCTAGTTATGAAGGGCAACATGCCATTAGTTTTTTTCACTGCCTGCTGTACCTGCATGTTTACTTTCAGTGACTGGTGTACAAGGACACCCAGGACTCGATGCACTTCCTTTTTTCCTAATCTGACACCACTGAGATAATAATCTGCCTCCTTGTTCTTGCCGCCAAAGTGGATAACCTCACATTTATTTACATTATACTGCATCTGCCATGCATCTGCCATGCATCTCAACCTGTTCAAGTCACCCTACAACCACCTAGCATCGGCTTTGCAGTTCACACTGCCACCCAGCTTCGTGAAATAAAGAGCCCACACTGGCAATAATGTGTACTGAAAACCTGTGCTTGTTTCTAACTAGGTGCTGAAGCCGTAATATCTTACAAATACCAGGCCAATTAACCAACAAACCTGTACATCTTTGGAGTGTGGGAGGAAACCGAAGGTCTCAGAGAAAACCCACGCAAATCACGGGTGGAACGTACAAACTCCATAAAGACTGCACCCTTAGTCAAGATTGAACCTGGGTCTCTGATGCTGCAAGGCAGCAAGTCTACCGCTGTATGGTAGCAAGTCCACCATTGCACCACCATGCCGCCTGTGTCCTTCTTGATATTGACATTTTAGGTGTGGGAGGTGTGGGATTCAAGAGACTTTGCGATAGGCAGATAGATAACCAGGTAATGAATCACATGCAGGCAGAGGAGATTTGTTTAACTTGGCACCGTGTTCGGTATGGGCATTGTGGGCTGAAGGGCCTGTTCCTGTGCTGTTTTATGTTCTATGTATATATTGTTGGTCGAGGGAATGAGCATTTAGAGTGGGTTATGGGTTGCTGAGTATGCAGGCGGCTTGTTCAGGATGGCGTCTGACGTCCTGAGAGATAATGGTACTGCATCATCCAAGCAAGTGGAGACGATGCCATCACACGCAAGATTCTCCCTTGGTGAATGTGGAAAGCCTTTGGGAAATCAGGAGGTACATCACTCACGGCTGGATACACAGCCTCTCCCCTGCTCTTCTAGTCAGTGTATTTATATGGCTGGCCCAGCTGGGTTCTAGCTCAATGGTGAGCCCCAGGTTACAGATGGCAAGGGTCAAAATAAGAATAACGCTATTCAATGTCAATTGTAACTGGTTAGATTCTGTCTTTTTAGAGATGGACACTTTTGTGGCAAAAAAATATGACTTCCTAGTTAGCAGTAGATACCCAAGGTCTTGCTGAGAAGTTGTGAATGGAGTTGAATGGTGTGCTGTCGTCAGTGAATATCCCCACTTCTAACCCGATGAAGGTAGTTGGGCATTGATGGAGCCGCTGAAGATGGCCAGCCTAGGACATTGCCCAGATGAACTCCAGCAGAGATATCCTGGGACTAAGGTGATTAACCTCAACTAAAAGCCGGAATGGTACCATTTGGTGCCGCCGTTTCGGCGCCGCCGTTTTGGAGGCGCTGATCTTTTGCTAATTCATCTAAATTTTGGGAAGCAGCAGCGCCGAAACAAGCTGACAACCTGGTGAAATAAACCGCAAAGCTGTAAAAACAAGAATCAAAAGGACAAAGGAAATAAATATACAAAGTGTGGTTAAACTGACAAACATCATTTGTCAGAATTGTTAATTGACTGCCCTCAACTGAGTTGTGAGAAATGACAAAGCAGCGGCGCAGAAACAGTGGTGCCGAAACAGCGGCGCCAGAACCGCAACGCCGAAAAGTACCCGACCCACTAAAACCATCTTTGTGCAAGGTACTCCAGCATTGGAGTTCCTCCCTCTGAATTCTTTGATGGTTCATGGTCCTTCCTGCAGCCTGGATGGAAAGTGCATCACTAAACTTTAGACAGACAGCACGGAAACTGGCCCTTCAGGCCCACCGAGTCTGTACCAACCAGTGATTACCCTGTATGCTAGCACAATCCTACACAATAGGTACAATTTCCAATTTTACAGAAGTCAATCAACCGACAAACCCGCCCATCTTTGGAATGTGGGAGGAAACCGGAGCATTAGGAGAAAACCCACGCAGTCACAGGGAGAATGTACAAACTACGTAGAGACAGCACCCGTAGTTGGGAGCAAACCTAGGTCCCTGGCACTCTAAGGCACCAGCTCTACTGTGAGCATCTTTTCTTCAGACATTTTTTTTATCCTATAACAATTTTTCTCTAGCCAAAATTCCTCAACAGTAACGGTTTTCTTTTTCTTTTAATGGAAACAGGTACAAAGTTTGAAAAGTTACACGTTAGATTCACCTTTATTCACAAACAAGTTAACACCACATTTAAAATCTCCTCACCTCACTTCTGGAATTCCACTCTAAGGTCCTTACTTGGAGTTTTGGTGATGAAATAGAATGAAGGGATTTTGTCCTATGTTTTGATAGTTCAGCTCAGTTTAGTTTATTGTCACCGAGGTACAGTGAAAAGCTTTTGTTGTGTGCTAACCAGTCAGCAGAAAGACAATACATGATCACAATCGATCCACTCACAGGTATACCTATAGGTACACTTGGATAAAAATCGGAAACATCAACAAACCTACAAATAAACAATGTATGAAGGAAGTTATTAATTACACGTGAAGGGGCTGGCCCACTTGGGCGACCTAATCTGCGAGTTAAGAAGAGTGTCTTCGACCTTCAAGCTCAAGGGCACTCGCCTGGAAAGCCTCGAGCTGAATCGACCGTCCGCGTTGAAACCGCGAGCTGGATCGAACGACAGCAAGATGAAGAGGAAGGTAAAACGGCTGCAGAGTGACGGTAAGTCCTTTAGAGAGCGCGGATGGGGGGGGGGGGAGGAGAGAGGGGGGAGAGAGGAGGGGAGAAATGGGGGAGAAGGGGAGAGAAGTGGGGGAGAAGAGGGGGAGAGGGAGTAGATACACAGTTAAGAAGTATAATAAAGTTTTGCGGGCATTTTACCTACCGATAGGATTTCCTTGGTCCTGAAACCTCCAATGAGCCAATCAAAATTCCCGGTCAGTGAAGGATATTGCCTACTGCTGCCCTCGACTGCCTGTAACTAAATAGCTACCACACTCTACTGCACTACGAGTTCAAAAGAACCTTGCCGACCAAATTTTACTCGCCTAAAATTATTCAACATGCTGAATTTTTTCCACTGGCCAGTGATCTATTGAGTGGCGAAAGAAAGCAGGTTATGGGCCCAAAAATCTATACATGATTCTGTGAAAGAAGGTTTTATCAAGGTTTTATAATTATGCAAAAACCCAATCCAGTCTGTAAATATTGTGTGGCCTCATTTCTGCATGAAAGTGCCTGTTGGATGTCAGAGCAATTCACACAGTGCATCATGCATGATATTTTTTTATTTCAACCTCAATCTTCGAGCATTGTGACTATCACCAAAATAAGGTATATCCAGAATGCAAAGGAAGGATGTAACAGGGGATGCGCTCCGCTCCCCCTCCCCCCCTCCACCCCCATCACTTTGATAGGGCTCAGAGGTCACATGGAATTAAGTAGACTAAACCTCGATCAGCTATCATGGACGTACATCAAAATAATCCACGCATGTACACCAGATTTTTGGAAAAGATTTGTAGCACTTTGCAAAGACGGTAGGTATTTTTTTAAATTAGATAACTCGTCATGAAAACAATATGGTACACTGCAATGCAATTGGAAGTATCCTCTTTACCTTCCACAAGGCTAAGTATAAGAAGATGAGGAATGCTGACAATGGAAGTGTGCTGTCTCACTGACCAAAAATAGATACATCTCTCAATGAAGTGTTTTAATTGCTGGTGTTAATTGATTTGATTGAAATCTAATAAATACGGACTAAACCAAAAAACGAAAAGTGAAATATGGAAGCCCAAGCATAGAATGGTGGTGCAGGTCAAAGAGTTGCTGCCTCCCTGTTCCAGTAACCCAGGTTCAGTCCTGACCTCTGGAGTTCCATGTTCTCACTCTGAGCACAGGGGTTTCCTCTGGGTGCCCCAGCCACCCCTCACATCACACAGATTAATAGGTTAATTGATCACCGTAAATTAACCCTAATGTGTAGGCGAGTGGTAGAATGTGGGAAAAGTTCATAATAACATGGGGAGAAGAGTTTATAGTGAGAGAATGAATGGGGGAACGGAATTGTCCAGCGAGCTGAATTCAACGCATAAAGAAAATAGGATGTTAAAATAGAATTACATTAATCAGAATTAGGAGTTTAACTTTAGTCCAAGGAATGTTTTTTATGTGATACACCCACACACATCATTAAATTAATATGAAAATAATTAAATGTACAATTTAATGCAGCATAATCTAATTCGGCGAAGAACTCGGTTGCTTAGTAAGAGAGAATATTGTCCTTTCATTTCTGGTATGTGGTTCAGACTGAGGAGGTAATTGTTTCTTCGCAAGGACAATCAAACTACACATGATTCTGTGTTAAATGATATGCCCTACTCATAGTTGTGCACCATTATGTGGCCAAAATGGATGAAGCATATTAACATTCCAAGAATATTGGAAACCGATTTAATCAGCCTTCAGTCAGAGTTGAAGATAGACACAAAATGCTGGAGTAACTCAGCGGGACAGGCAGCATCTCTGGTGAGAAGGAATGGGTGACGTTTCGGGTTGAGACCCTTCTTCAGACTGAGGGTCAGGGAAGAGGGAGACACAGAGATAAGGAAGTGTGAGGTGTGAAAATGAGACAAAGGGAGTGGAGATCAAGGAAAATGTAGAATAGATCGTTGTTAGCTGGGAAAAGGTAACATCAAAACAAACAGAGATAAAATGTAATTGGGGGACAGTCAGACTGGTTGGAGAACTGGGAAGGGGGAGGGATGGAAAGAGAGGGAGAGGGAGAGGTTACAAAGTTAGAGAAGTCAATATTCATACCACTGGGGGTGTAAGTGTCATTCAGTTCAGAGTTACCCTGATATACCATAATCTTGTAACTACGAAACAAGGTGTGTCAGATTTTTAATGCACAATTCATAATGTTATAACCTCATGGAATTAAAAGCTGTGTTATTGGCAAAGTGTGAAATGTTGAGAGTGCCACAAGTGGGATAAGTGGGTCAATCTCAGTGGAGGAAAAACAGTGGCTTCCTTAGATTATCAGTGATATTAGAGACGAGAGACCCTGGTTTATAATGTAGTAAAGGATGTTCAGCAACTTCTCAGTCAAGTTGCATGCCAAGCATTTATAATTCATTTGATTTGAAGCAATTAATAGAAATATCAGAAGCATAAGCTTCAGCTGAGGCTGTTTTGAGAAAGTTAACCAATTAATCTGAATTGCCCTCTCCCTTTTTCCCACAGCCTATAAATGATTCCTTTTCAAGTACATATGCAAATCTCAATTAAAGACACAAGATGCTGCAGTATTCATGAATGAGTGGGTTAGCATATGATGAGCGCCTGACAGCACTGGGCCTCTACCCGCCGGAGTTTAGTAGGTTGAGGGGGGACCTCATTGAAACTTACGGAATAATGAAAGGCATAGATTGAGTGGATGCAGAAATTATGTTTCCACTAGTGGGAGAGTCTGGGACCATAAGCCATAGCCTCAGAATTAAAGGGCACTCTTTTTAGAAAGGAGGTGAGTAACTTCTTTAGTCAGAGGGTAGTTAATCTGTGGAACTCATTGCCTTAGAGGGCTGTGGAACTCATTGTCTTAAAGGCCAAGTCAGTGGATATTTTTAAGGCAGAGATAGACAAATTCTTGATTAGAACAGTAGTAGATCCGATGGGCCGAATGGCCTAATTCTACTCCTATAACTTGTAAACTCAGCAGGTCAGGCAGTATCTTTGGATATAAGGAATGGGTGATGTTTCAGGTCGAGACCCTTCTTCAGACTGAGAGTCAGAGGGAGACACAGAGATATGGAATTGTAGGGTGTGAAAATGAGAGATCAAAGAGGATTCGTCTCGGGGGTTCAAGGAAAATGTAGAATAGATCATTGGTAGCTTGGGGAAGGTGACAACGAGGCATACACATCTCGTTTAAAGTTCGCTATTAACTCATTTCTGACCACTCTTGTTTTTATTTCCTTATTGTTCTTTTATATCTGTCTCCTTTGATAACTGACAATTCTGCTTGTGTGAAGAGTTTCTCCCACTCAATAACAGGGAAAATTATTCCCCAGGAGATCGCTATTTGGTCATAAAGTGATAAGGTCATAAGTGATAGGAGTAGAATTAGGACATTCAGCCCATCATGTCCACTCCGCCATTCAATCATGGCTGATCTATCTCTCCCTCCCTCCCAACCCCATTCTCCTGCCTTTTCCCCTTAACCTTTGACACCTATACTGATCAAAAATATATCTATACTGCCTTAAAAATATCCACTGACTTGGCCTCCACAACAGTCCGTGGCAAAGAATTCCATAGATTCACCACCCTCTGACTAAAGAAATTTCCCCTCATCTCATTCCTAAAAGAACGTCTTTTAATTCCAAGGCTATGACCTCTAGTCCGAGACTCTTCCACTGGTGGAAACATCCTCTCCACATCCACTCTATCCAAGCCTTTCACTATTTTGTATGTTTCCATGAGTTCAGCCCTTCATTCTTCTAAACTCCAGCGAGTGCAGGCCCAGTGCCGATAAACGCTCATCATATGTTAACCTATTCATTCCTGAGATCATTCTTGTAAACCTCCTCTGGACCCTCTCCAGAGTGTTTGGCTGACCTTGCAGACTTTGCTCACTGATGGAGCCGGCGAGGCCTTTCTTCCTTGTTTCATTCTGTGCTGTGGGTATCTTTATTAGTCGCCCATCGGGTCACCATCCATTCTGGAATCTAGCTCAACAATCTTCAATGGTTAATCTCTCAGGTGTAGGATGGAACTGCAGATACTGGTTTCTACTGAAGATGGACACAATATGCTGGAGTAACTCAGCGGGTCATGCAGCATCTGTGGAGAAAAGGAATAGGTGATGATTTTTAGGCTGGAACCCTTGTTCAGCGATTTTGTGTCTACCTTCTGTTTAATCCCAGGGTTTTGGGTGGAGTTTGCTTTGTGTTTTGGCGGTAAGAGTTGATCGTAAAGAGATTGTACAACCCCTATTTTGATCACAAATAATCTGGTGCTCTTGCATCAGGAACTCAGCTCTTTGATCAAGGAACAAATATATAATAGTAAAAGCATACCTCTGGTCTTAATCAGCATGTTTAAGGTCACTGCTGGTCGGGGCTCTCAGTTCTAACCTCTGTGCCTTCGCTGGCTTTGCAGAACTAACAATTCACAAGGTGCTTATGTACCTTACAAGATTATTGGCTGCAACCTTCCCTCCATTGACGAACTGTACACTGCAAGGGCCAGGAAGAGAGCGCGTAAGATCATCTCTGACCCCTCTCACCCAGGTCACAAACTCTTTGAATCACTTCCCTCTGGTACAAGTATACACAGTAACTGCACCAGGTCGATTGTTCCCCCCCTGTCAAAGCTGCCACAGCCAGACATAAAAACAGCTTTTTTTCCACGAGTAGTAGCTCTACTCAATAACCAAAAATATGTAGCCTTATTTTGCTCTGGTATTTTATTTAATTCACATATTTAATCCATGATGTTTTATTATTAATGTTAAATGTTTTATGTGTCATTCCTAACTGTCACTGTATGTCATGTTGTCACTTGCAGGCAGAGCAGGTTCACCAGACTGATTTCTGGGATGGCAGGACTTTCATATGAAGAAAGACTGGATAGACTCGGCTTGCACTCGCTGGAATTTAGAAGATTGAGGGGGGATCTTATAGAAACTTACAAAATTCTTAAGGGGTTGGACAGGCTAGATGCAGGAAGATTGTTCCCGATGTTGGGGAAGTCCAGAACAAGGGGTCACAGTTTGAGGATAAGGGGGAAGTCTTTTAGGACCGAGATGAGAATTTTCTTTTTCACACAGAGAGTGGTGAATCTGTGGAATTCTCTGCCACAGGGAGTGGTTGAGGCCAGTTCATTGGCTATATTTAAGAGGGAGTTAGATGTGGCCCTTGTGGATAAAGGAATCAGGGGGTATGGAGAGAAGGCAGGTACAGGATACTGAGTTGGATGATCAGCCATGGTCATATTGAATGGCGGTGCAGGCTCGAAGGGCCAAATGGCCTACTCCTGCACCTATTTTCTATGTTTCTATGTTTCTATGTTATTCCTCACGTCTGAATGTCACTTGGATCCATAATCATTCAATTTTTCTCTGTGTACAAAAAGTAAATCTTCCCTGAGATCAGAAACCAATTGTTTTCACTTGCCTTTTAAATGATGTTTAAAAGGCCAGTCTAACCAGGAAGAAAAGGCAAAGCAGTTTAATTTCAATCAATAGTGTTTTATTTATCACATCTGTAACTGCAGAGTGAAATTCATATTGCATATGTTACACAGGCAGGCGCCACCATTATTGGCTCCATTAGTCAACGTCCAAAATCCAGTCGGCCCCTTGCACTTGATGTACTTCCACGAACTGACGTCCCTCTCCTCACTGCGAGCGAGGTCGGAGCCCGCTCGCCGTGAGAAGACGCGGCCCGCGGCTGTGGCTGGGGTCGGCGCCACGGAGACGTCCGGAGAAGACCCAGCAGCGTGAGTGGAGAGGTCGGTGTGGCGGTCGATGGGGGCGTTGACCAACAGACGAGGGCTGACACGTGGAAGTGAGGCCGCCGCTGCTGTGGGAAGGAACAAAAGAGGGGGGACCACCGTTGGGGCGGGGGGGGGGGGGAGAACAAACGACCTGGTGCAGTTACTGTGTATACTTGTACCTTAGTCAGTGCCCTTATGTAGTGATTGTTTGCATATCTTGGAACCTGCAAGCAAAGAATTTCACTGTGACATATCACATGTGACAATAAAGTATTCATTCATTCACTCACTCACTCTCCTCGCCTGGCCATCTTTGTGTTCCAGGATTGCCTCCTGAAGCCCACCTGAAGGCGCTGGAGGCATTACCCCCATACACCCTCCCATCGGCCATTGCTCCTCGCCTCCAGCTTCCCCAGCTCCCTCCAGGTCACGCCGACCGACAAACATGGTACGGACACAGGGAATCACAATGAGTAGCTACTCAACATACTGCTTAGTGCAATCTCGCTGGCCTGCTCGCCACTGTTGTGTCACATGCTATTTCTCATAGTTGCAGCATCCAGTCAATAATAACCAAGTTATTCATTGGTTGCACTCATTAGCAGGTGACCAATGTCACACAGCCTCTCAACGATTAGTACTAGCTTCAAGCTAGATGTTACCACTTAAGACAGAGCCGAACAGTGGTTAGTGCTGGCACTTGTTCTGCAAATGAATCAGAATGGGAAAAATTGTGGGCAAAAAAACTGCATTGGTAACCCTGACGGAGGAAGTGGAAAGGAAGGTGAGGAGCCTTTATTGGGGGCCCCGCATGCATAAAGGTACCAGACACAGAAAAGTGTGGATATAAAAACATAGAAACATAGAAAACAGGTGCAGGAGGAGACCATTTGGCCCTTTGAGCCAGCAATGCCATTTATTGTGATCATGGCTGATCATCCCCAATCAATAACCCGTGCCTGCCTTCTCCATAGAAACATAGAATCTGCATAGAAACATAGAATCACCATAGAAACATAGAACAAGAAGTAAATAGCAGGACAGACAAAGGAGCCTCAGTAGATGTTGTATACCTAGATTTTCAGAAAGCCTTTGGTGAAAATATTCACTGAGACTTGAGTAAGAAGCAGCAACTTTATTGTTGATAGAGCTCTGGAGAAGTGGAAAGACACAGATCACTTGGAGAGAAGACCCTGAAGAGACCTTCTCCCTGAGTGATCCTTACAGCTGGTTTATATATTTATATATATATATATTATTATCAAACAATAGCAGGTGTTTACATTATCTGGGTGAGGGGCCGATCAATCCTTTAGCAACTCCCTTGTGCGACACGGTAGCGCAGCTTGAAGCGCCGTAGACCCAGGTTCTATCCTGACTGCGGGCGCTGTCTGTACGGAGTTTGTACGTTCTCCCCATGACCTGCGTGGGTTTTCTCCGAGATCTTCGGTTTCCTCCCACACTCAGGGTTCTTGATCTGACCAAGAAGGTCTGTTGTCTTGGCGGCTTTGCAGGGTTGGCCCGGCCAAGTGTAGCCGTGGTGTCCCCCGCTGCTGTAGACCGCGTCCGGTCCACGTGCTCGGCCTTTTGGAGCGGCACCCAGTCCAGATTGGGGCCCCATATATTCATTCTCCTGTCACCAATACATCATGACTGGAGTGTCCACCACCTATAAAGTGGACTGGAGTTACTTATACAGGCCACTGCAATGGCACATGACATACCCACACCCTCAATGACCAAGTAAGAGAAGAGAGCAGATGCACCCACAGCTCCCATCCCTGCCATCCACCATCTTAATGTGGAATTATATCATCGTGTTTGAATCCTGGAATGCTTTCCGCATCAGCACTGTGGAAGTACCTTCACCAGAGACCTTCAACGGTTCAGGAGGTTGGCTCACCGACATCTTCCAAAGATCAATTGGAGATGAGCAATAGATGCTAGTTTTGTTTGGCAATATTCCAAATCCCCAAAATGCATTAACAAAAAGAAAAAACTTACAGCTTTGCCCACACTACACCTCCTGCAGCTCAACCTTGGACTTCTTAAATGAAAGTAAAGTCAAATTGGCACCAGGCAGTGTGAAGAGTGATGGCTGGAAACTCTGCTTTACCCAGCAATAGCTGTGGGGAACACCACAAATCAAACACAGCGATAGCTGTGGAGGACACCACGAATCAAACATTTTCCCAGGTTAGACTATGGATTTCTTTAACCTCACTAAAACTCCAACAATAATTCACCACCCAAATTAATGCGATTCCACGTATTTGTCTGTTCATTTTCTAGGTCAGAGATTGATTGATGGCTACTTTGTTCCTAATACTTTGTCACCCTGGCCACTCCCTCTTCTCCCCTTTCCCATCGGGGAAAATGTATAGATGTGTGAAAACGCGCAGCTCCAAATTCAGGGACAGTTTCTTCCCAGCTGTTATCAGGCAACTGAACCAAGGTTTCAAGTTGGGTTTCCAACACTCTCACTCATAAATAAGAGACAAAAGGTCAAAATAAGGGACAAATTCCCGATGGCAATTCGTTGACCGACTCGGCCGTGGCTGGGTGAATGATGAGTTGGCCCGGGTGCTGGACTGCCGGCGGGCCACTTGACATCGAGCGCAAAGTCCGGCACCCCATCTAACTCATGAACCGATGATCGCCCATGAGAAGGAGGGGTAGTGGTGCCGGCGATAAGCGAAGGTCTGAAGGTCGGACAGCTGGCCAGGCTACCGACCAATGGGGACCACGGGCAAGGCGCTGCTGCTACTCCATGGGCT
The DNA here is from genome assembly GCF_010909765.2 of Amblyraja radiata. Lineage (NCBI taxonomy): Eukaryota > Metazoa > Chordata > Chondrichthyes > Rajiformes > Rajidae > Amblyraja > Amblyraja radiata. Next base: position 50,564,287 of record NC_045969.1, read on the forward strand.
GTACTACGTCGGGACGGGTGAGACAGTCCCCTCGACCCGAGTAGTAGCAGTCAAATACGGGACAAGGGCGGTCCCATATTGGACAAACCAATTTAGCCCAATATACGGGATGTCCCGGCTAATACGTGACAGTTGACAACCCTAGTTTCAAGGCCAGTTTATTGTCACATGTACCAATTAAGGTACAGTGAAATTCGATCCTACCACAACTAGAGAGCAGTGCTGAACCACTATCTGCCTCATTGGTGACCCTTGGACAATCTTAGATCGGACTTTACTGGCTTTACCTTGCACTAAACGTTATTCCCTTGTCATGTATATAAACACTGTAAATGGCTCGATTGTGATCGTGTATTGTTTTTCCGCTGACTGGTTAGCACGCAACAAAAGCTTTTCACTCTACCTCAGTACAAGTGAGAATAAACTAAACTGACAATCTCTTGGATGGTTAATAAAAAAATATCTTCAAATAGCCCAACAAATGATTCAAGAACCAGTGAAAATTGGCAATTCAGACTAGTTTCTCACAAATTACCAGTTAATCTGCACATTGATAACTATGACATTTGTGCTGAAATCAATTCCAGTTCAAATGCTGACAATTATTGCAGTGCCTACAGTTGCCACAAGACGGCGAAACGCCACATTTCAGAAAACCCAAGGTGAATGTGCAGGTTGACCTGGACGTTCCCAGCTTAAAGCAAAGATTTTTCCTCATAAAATTGCCACTGATTTTGTTGATTGGAAATTTGGCCTGTGTAATTGGACAGCTGAGGATGGCAGAGAATGAAATGTGTTGCTCTTTTAGGAGAACTGTTCTGTGGCTGTGACTAAAGAATATCATAACAAAGGGCTTCATTGAAATTTAAGGCACAATAGGAATGCCAGCCAACATAAAGGATGCCCCTACTTCCCACTCCCCATCTTATGCAGATTTAATGTACTTGGAGGTGCTTTTTAAATGCGAGGAGAGTTCCAGCCCCCGCAATGCTTTTAAGCAGACAATTTCAGATACCTGTTCAAAAGGGAACTGCAGATGCTGGAATATCGAAGGTACACAAAATTGCTGGAGGAACTCAGCGGGTGCAGCAGCATCTATGGAGCGAAGGAAATAGGCGACGTTTCGGGCCGAAACCCTTCTTCAGACTGATGGGGGGTGGGGAAAGAAAGAAGGAAAAAGGGAGGAGGAGGAGGAGCCCGAGGGCGGGCGGAGGGGAGGGTGGGAGGAGACAGCTAGAGGGTGAAGGAAGGGGAGGGGACAGCACAGGCTAGCCAAATTGGGGGAATTCAATGTTGATGCCATAAGGGCGCAAGGACCCCAGACGGAATATGAGGTGCTGTTCCTCCAATTTCCGCTGTTGCTCACTCTGGCAATGGAGGAGACCCAGGACAGAGAGGTCGGATTGGGAATGGGAGGGGGAGTTGAAGTGCTGAGCCACCGGTAGGTCAGGTAGGTTATTGCGGACTGAGCGGAGGTGTTCGGCGAAACGGTCGCCCAACCTACGCTTGGTCTCACCGATGTAAATTAGCTGACATCTAGAGCAGCGGATGCAGTAGATGAGGTTGGAGGAGATACAGGTGAACCTTTGTCGCACCTGGAACGACTGCTTGGGACCTTGAATGGAGTCGAGGGGGGAGGTGAAGGGACAGGTGTTGCATTTCTTGCGGTTGCAACGGAAAGTGCCCGGGGAGGGGGTGGTGCGGGAGGGAAGGGAAGAATTGACGAGGGAGTTGCGGAGGGAGCGGTCTTTGCGGAAGGCAGACATGGGGGGAGATACCTACTAGTTCCTACCTACCAATTTCAGATACCTACTAGTTCCTGTGCGAAAAAATACTTTCCCCTAACATGTCTCTAACCCTTCAACCAATTATCTTGCATCTATGTCCCAATTCATTGTTCTCTTTACCAAGTAAAAAAGGGGCCATTCCTGAATAGATATAAAAATGTCATAGATCACAATTAGATTTATCTTCACCTCTGTTCCTAAGAGAACAACACTCTGAAGAATGTCACCCATTCCTTATCTCCAGAGGTGCTGCCTGTCCTGCTGAGTTACTCCAGCATGTTGTGTCTATTCCCAGCTCAACACGTCTCAGTTCATGGTCATAATTATCCAGTCCTGGCAACATCATCTAAATCTCCTTTGAACACTCTCAGATGCTATTACTTCCTTCTTGTAGTGTGGTAATCAAAGCTGAGTACCATCCAGAATCAGTAGCCTTGTCTGCGTTATACATAGTTCAGGACATGACCAGTTTACAACATGCAAGTAATCCACATGCCTTTGTCTCTACTGTGCAGGAAGGAACTACAGATGCTGATCTAAACCGAAGATAGACACAAAACGCTACAGTAACTCAGTGGGACAGGCAGCATCTCTGGAGAGAAGGAATGGGTGACGAGTCTGAAGAAAGGTCTCGGCCCGAAACATCACCCATTCCTTCTCTCCAATGCTGCCCGTCCGGCTGAGTTACTCCAGCATTTTGTGTCTATCCTTTGTCTCTAGTTGTCACGCTCGACCCTCCAAGTCCCTTTTCTCCATTGTATTGTGTAATCCTTTGTCTTGTTTAAACTATCTAATGTCTGACTCCACACCCATTACTTTTTGCTCATTTGACCAATTTTACTATTGATATTTTCCTGAAGCCTCTTTAACTTTCCTTTCTGCATTGACAATTTTTATTTGGCAGACAAACTTCTTCATCTTGAAATCTAAATCATTAGCTTATTTGATCAAGCTGCCATGTGAGATCCTGTCACATGCCTTCTTAAATATCTACGTAGACCAAGACATAGAATCAGAGCATTCATCCTTAAAAATCCATGCCAGTGTTTTTATTCAATGTGAACTCTTGCTCCTTACTTGTACATAAAATAATCAGCATCTTCTGTCACTTTCTCCCTTGTAGTTATCCAGATTCTTCTTAAATACATAGGGACAAAAATAATTATGTTGTGACGGCAATGTTTTTTCTGTACTATGGTAATTACCTAGCTGGAAGGGTGTGATATGGCACTTCCAGTGAGAGAGACATTTGGCTACACAAACTTGCAGAAAGCTTCCCTGAAAGTCATGCTTCATATATTAAGATGACTTTGCATATGCGTTGGTGTGTATTTGCCCATGTTGATGGCCATTACCAGCATTAGGTGGTGCAGCGGTAGAGTTGCTGCCTTACAGAGCCAGGGCCCTGGGACCTGGGTTCGATCCTGACTATGGGTACTGTCTGTACGGAGTTTGTACCTTCTCCCCGTGACCTACGTGGCTTTTCTCCGAGATCTTCGGTTTCCTCCCATACTCCAGATATGTACAGGTTTGTAGGTTAATTGGCTTGGTGTAAATTGTAAATTGTCCCTAGAGTGCACATGATAGTGTTAAGCCCCTGTCCCACTGTACGAGGTAATTCAAGAGTTCTCCCGAGTTTTCCCCTGATTCGAACTCGGAGAATGTCCGTAGCGGGTCCGTAGGAGTTTGTGGATGTCCCGTAGCGACTCGTAATGCTAACAGTAGGTACTTGGGAAATCCGGTAAACTCGTGACGTTTTTTCATCCCTGCAAAAAATGTCCATGAGTAAAAAAATACTCGTGATGAAAAAAATTGTTACTTTTATACCTACCGTTAGCATTACGAGCCGCTACGAGACATCCACAAACTCTTACTGACCCGCTTCGGACATTCTCCGAGTTCGAATCAGGGGAAAACTCGGGAGAACTCGTGAATTACCTCGTACAGTGGGACAGGGACTTTAATGTGCAGGGATCGCTGGTCGGTTTGGACTCGTTGGGCCTGAGGCCTTGTTTTCACATTGTATCTCTAAACTATAATGTGCAGTCAGCTGATGCATGGAAAATGCAATACAACTGGCTGGGCACTCCAAATTAAAGGCAAATGTCCATTTATGGATTACTACATTGGGGACAACACTTTTTTTTTTTAACTTTGCAAGACACAAAAATAGCTTAGCTCTTTGTGAGGCTTAGCAAGGGAAGAAGTGTAGGGCATAAATAAAATTGCTTATGACTGCACAGGACACTATTCAGCCCCTTTGATCCATGTCAGCGCCCAGCAGAGCAATCCTATAACTAGATTCCCCTTCCCCTTAATCCTCCATAACCGTACAACCAATTTTCTTTCACATGTCCACCAACTCACCTTTGATTCCTTTGTCACTTGCATGCATTAAGGAGTATTTACCAATTCACCTGCCAGCAACTCTTTGGGATGTTGGAGGAAACATCAACTGCCCTCACAGATTGTTGGGATCCCGCACACCCACAACGATACCCAAGATAGAAACAAAATACTGGAGAAACTCAGTGGGACAGGCAGCATCTCTGGATAGAAGGAATGGGTCGAGAAGCTTCAGCAGCAAGATCTCAACCTAAAACGTCTATCACCCATTCCTTCTATCCAGAAATGCTGCCTGTCCCACTAGGTTCCTCCATCATTTTGTATCTATCTTCAGTGTAAACCAGCATCTGCAGTTCCTTCCCACTCAACTGTATTCACTTGCTTTGTGACAATATGTAGTCGGTGTAGTGCCAGGGTGATCTTGAGGGTTAAGTTTTGCAACTTTCTTGACTAAAGTAAATCAAATAAAGCTCTAAAATCACAGAAATATTTTCTTTGCTGAAAGAAGCAGCAGGTCGGCCTCTGAAAATAATATAAAATTCATAGTCTTAACATTGTGTTATTGATGAACGGAGGCGTATACAATTAACTGACAAAGAAGTTCCCTTGATTTGTATTCAACCATTGGCATTACGACTGTCACATGCCACTGCTTGTCTCTGATACATAGTTACTTGGCTGAATTCAACTTAAGAGCCCCACATCTTCGAAGAACTGAGATCTCTCTCCCTGGACTTTGCACAAAGCAGCTGCCATTAAGAACACAAGACACAAGGCACACAAAGGCGACACGGTGGCGTAGCGGTAGAGCTACTGCCATACAGCACCAGAGACCCCAGTTCAATCCCAACTACCGGTGCTGTCTGTGTGGAGTTTGGACGTTCTCCCCATGACCTTCTTGGGTTTTCTCTGGGATCTCCGGTTTCCTCCCACACTCCAACGATGTACAGCTTTGTAGATTAATTGGCTTGGTGTAAATTGTCCCTAGTGTGTAGGATATTATTTGTGTACGGGGATTGCTGGTCAGCGGGCCCTGTTTCCACGCTGTATCTCTAAACAGGAGAGATAGGAAATGATGGAAGGAAAGACATTGATAGAGATTGTTGATCCTAGGGCACAGGTCTGCAGAGCTTCTGCAGTAATGACCTGGGCTGGAACGATTAACTTCTGACGACCACAACCTGTGGTCTTCTGCGAGAGCTATCACTCCAACCTCTGGAGGTCTTCGCTCTGATGCCCGTTGATTCCAGTTATCGTAGGGCATCTTGATGTCACAAATGGTCAAATGTTGCATTAGTGATCTCACCTCTGGAATTATTTTTATTTTAAAAGACCTTTTTATTTTATACGGCCAGCGGGACATCAACCGCATCAACTTCTCCATTCCCCTGTCTCACTCTAACCTCTCCTCCCCCCTGAATATACAGCCATCCACTCACTCTGCAACAACCCAGACTGGGTGATCAAACCTGCCGACTAGGGAGGTGCCATGGTAGTCTGGCGTGCTGATCTCAACAAGGCTGAGGCCACACGCCTACTCTCAGACACCTCCTCCTACTTATCCTTGGACCATGACCCCACAGACGAGAACCAGGCTACTATCTCCAACACTATCACTGACTTCATCACTTCCAGCTCCCTGCCCTCCCAAGCCACCAACCTCATCGTTCCCCAGCCCCGCACGGCCCGATTTTCCCTCCTCCCCAAAATCCACAAACCTGACTGTCCTGGCAGACCCATTGCTTCTGCCTGTTCGTGCCCCACTGAACTTATTTCCACATACCTCGACTCCATCCTATCCCCCCTGGTTAAATCCCTCCCTACCTATGTTCAAGGCACCTCACACCCTTCGTCTACTCCAGGACTTCCGTTTTCTAGGCCCTCATCCCCTCATCTTCACCATGGACGTCCAGTCACTCTACACCTCCATCCCCCTGCAGGGGGGTATTAAAGCCCTCCGTTTCTTCCTCGACCGCAGAATCAACCAATCCCCGTCTACAGATACTCTCCTCCGCCTATCGGAGCTGGTCCTTACCCTTAACAACTTTTGTTTGACTCCTCCCATTTCCTCCAAATACAAGGTGTAGCTATGGGCATGTGCATGGGCCCCAGCTATGCCTGCCTCTTTGTAGGGTACGTCGAACAATCTTTGTTCGAGGCGCATCAGGGCCCTATCCCCAGACTCTACCTCCGCTACATCGACGACTGCATTGGTGCTACCTCCTGCACCCACACACAACTCACTGACTTCATCCATTTCACCACTAACTTCCATCCGGCACTCAAATACACCTGGACCATTACCGACATTTCCCTACCATTTCTAGACCTCACTATCTCCATCACAGGTGATAGGCTACTGACTGGCATCTACTGTAAACCCACCGACTCCCATGGCTATCTGGACTACACTTCTTCCCACCCTGCTTCCTGTAAGGACTCCAACCCCTGCTCCCAATTCCTCCGTCTACGCCGCATCTGCACCCAGGATGAGGTGTTCCACACCAGGGCAACGGAGATGTCCTCATTCTTCAAGGAACGGGGGTTCCCCTCTTCTACCATAGATGAAGGCTTTCACCAGGGTCTCTGCTATACCCCGTGACTCTGCTTTCACTCCCCATCCCCCCACTTGTAACAAGGGCAGAGTCCCCTTAGTCCTCACCTTCCACCCGACATTTTTCCTTGCTACACTTGTCGCTTTACCTCCCCCCTTGACTCCATTCAAGGACCCAAGCAGTCTTTCCAGGTGCGGCAGAGGTAACCTCCAACCTCATCTATTGCATCCGCTGCTCTAGGTGTCAGCTGCTCTACATCGGTGAGACCAAGCGTAGGCTTGGCGATCGCTTCACCCAACACCTCCACTCGGTCCGCATTAACCAACCTGATCTCCCGGTGGCTCAGCACTTAAACTCCCCCTCCCATTCCGAATCTGACCTTTCTGTCCTGGGCCTCCTCCATGGCCAGAGTGAGGCCCACCACAAATTGGAGGAGCAGCACCTCATATTTCACTTGGGCAGTTTACACCCCAGCAGTATGAACATTGACTTAACTAATTCCAGGTAGTCCCTGCTTTCTCCTCCCCTTCTCAGCTCTCCCTCTGCCCACTGTCTCTGCCTCTTCCTCTCTTCTTCCCACCACCCCCCACCCCCCTCACATCCGTCTGAAGAAGGGTCTTGACCGAACCATTGCCTATTTCCTTCAGTCCATAGATGCTGCCTCCCCCGCTGAGTTTCTCTGGCATTTTTGTCTACTCTGGAATTCATCTCTTCCTTTCCATGTTTGGAGCAAGGTTGTGAGGAGGTCTGAAGTTAAATGGACCTGGTAAAGCCCAACATTAGACACAGGCAAATAGGTTAGCGGTACACATGTGTCATTTGAAAGTGCAACATCTAACTGAGTATATAATGCGTTCTCTTTGATACACTTTCAGATAAACAAATCTAAATACACATTATTTTAATCTGAATTAATGTTTATACCACGTCGCCAACAGTTTGGAATTACTTTCATCTGAACTCTAATCTCTGTGGAAACATTTACATCCAAGGATAAATTCTCCGAAGGTCATTTGTTGCACATTTTATTTTCGGACATAAAGTTTTACGATTTTATTTTAACGTTCCTCCACATTTCCTGAAGGCCTTTAAGAAACACAGGAGAAATTACAAAGGAGCTATTGTGTAGGTTGGAGTTTTTGCTCCTCACGTGTTGGATAATGGAATTTTAAATGGGACAGGCAGAAAAGGATCAAATGTGTTATACATGTGTTATACAAGAGGCATGTCTTCACACTTTCACCTGGGGCCGAATTCTCATACTCTTAAAGAGGCCAAACGGTTGTTAGTGCCATGGATGCAGCTGTCTTGGTTTTAGATTCACTGTGTTATTATTTTTAAAAGAAAAAGGGGATTCAAGTGGAGCGGTAAGAATGAACCCACTGTAAATATGTTGAAGATTGACACAAAAAGCTGGAGTAACTCAGCGGGTCAGGCAGAATCTCTGGAGAAAAGGAGGTGTGGGTGACGTTTCGGGTCGAGACCCTTCTTCAGACCCGAAACGCTGCCTATTTTTTTTTTGTGGAGATGCTGTCTCACCCACTAACTTACTCGAGCTTTTTGTGTCTATCTTTGGTTTAAACCAGCATTTGCAGTTCCTTCCTACACATAAATATTTTCCTTCCTGCACATAAATATGGCCCATTGCCATCGGGAAGTAGGTAGAGAAGTCTGAAAACTGTAACGTCCAGGTTCAGGAACAGCTTCTTCACTACAGCCATCAGGCTATTAAACACGACAGCAAATAAGCTCTGAACTACAACAGACTATTATTATTATTGCACTATATTTGTTTATTTATTGAGTACATGTGCATGTGTATATATAGACACTGAACTTTTTTTCTCCCGTTATGTACTATGTTTACATGTACTGTTGTGCTGCAGCAAGCAAGAATTTCATTGTCCTATCTGGGACATATGACAATAAAACACTCTTGACGTCTACCTTGTTGGATTTTTCTCCCTACTTTCAAAGCTTTCCTCTGAGTTTTGGCCCTCGGAGGACATAAATAAAATTCTACAAGATGAGAAAGCAAAAGCAACAGCTCTGGAACATATCGCAATAGTAGGTTCTAATTCCTTTGTATCTCACCCAGATACTATCCTGGTGCTTTTTGTGGGAGACTCCATATTGAGGTTTTATTGATCATAAGTGCATCTGATGGATCCTAAGATAGACACAAAAAGGTAACATATTTGGAGCGAAGGAATGACGTTTTGGGTCGAGACCCTTCTTCAGACTAGTTATGGAGAGTGTCTTCATTTATCATCTGCCCACAGACAGCACAACAGTCTAGCAATGTCTACAGGGTACAGATCAAATCCTGGATCATTTTTTTCCTTCACAAATCCAGCTCGTTCTGGCTATTCATCTCTGCCCAAACCTAATTCTGTGAATTTTGCACAGGATAGTGATCGACTTTTTATCTTGCATATACGCAGAGAGAAAGCATGGAATGTATCATCTTGTGTACAGTAATAGTTAGCATTGCAGCGGATCATCATGCTGCTATAACATCAGGACGCAACAAATTAACTCCAGATCTGACCTCAGCATCATGCATGGCATTGCCTCACATCTTCTTTGGCATTCGCTGGGGATTATGGATGACTCCCTCACTTTCCATCACGGATCAATTGGTGTTGTCGGGTAACCAATAGTGAGGGCTAGAATTAGTGAATAGGGGTGTGGACTGAACAAACAAACACAGACAAAACAGCAAGGAGCAGTACACCATGGCAGCTGTTGTTGGCACCATCTTGGACCCCAGAGTAAACATAGAAACATAGAAACATAGAAATTATGTACTTCCACAAGTCTAAATTAAGCCAGACATAGAAACAGCTTCTTCCCACAAACTGAAGCTCTGCTCAACAGCCAAAAGTCTGTAGCCTCTTTTCACTCTGGTACTTATTTTCACATGTTTAGAAGTATAATGTTTTATTTGTAATTGTCTGCTGTATATCATGTTTTTACCATCGGTGAGCAAAGCACCAAGTCAAATTCCTTGTGTGTGTACATACTTGGCCAATAAAATTTTATTCTGATTCAGATTCAGATTCTGGATTGTGCTAATGTGGTGGCAGGAAACTACAGACAAAGTCTAACAGGAATGTCATTGAAGGTGGACAAAAGTGCTGGAGAAACTCAGCGAGTGAGGCAGCATCTATGGAGCGAAGGAAATAGGCAACGTTTCGGGCCAAAACCCTTCTTCAGACTGATGTAGGGTGGGGGGGGGGGGGGGGGGGAGAAGAAAGGAAGAGGAGGAGCCAGAGGGCTGAGGGAGAGCTGAGAAGGGGAGGACAAGAGGAGGAGACAGCAAGGGTTACCCAAAATTGGAGAAGTCAATGTTCAAGCCGCTGGGGTGCAGACTGCCCAAGTGGAATTTGAGATGCTGCTCCTCCAATTTCCGGTGGAACTCACTCTGGCCATGGACGAGGCCCAGGACCAAAAGGTCGGATTCAGAATGGGAGGGGAATTTGAAGTGCTGAGCCACAGGGAGATCAGGTTGGAGGTGTTCGGCGAAACGATCCAGCAACTGCAGCTCCTTCTTGAACAGGAATGTCATGGATCATGCCTGTACCAGATTCAGATTCAGATTCGGATTCAATTTTAATTGTCATTGTCAGTGTACAGTACAGAGACAACAAAATGCATTTAGCATCTCCCTGGAAGAGCGACATAGCAAATTATTTGAATAAATAATAATAAGGGGGGGAGGGGGGTGATTGGCAGTCACCGAGGTACATTGTTGAGTAGAGTGACAGCCGCCGGGAAGAAGCTGTTCCTGGACCTGTTGGTCCGGCAACAGAGAGACCTGTAGCGCCTCCCGGATGGTAGGAGGGTAAACAGTCCATGGTTGGGGTGAGAGCAGTCCTTGGCGATGCTGAGCGCCCTCCGCAGACAACGCTTGCTTTGGACAGACTCAATGGAGGGGAGCGAGGAACCGGTGATGCGTTGGGCAATTTTCACCACCCTCTGCAATGCCTTCCGATCGGAGACAGAGCAGTTGCTATACCATACTGTGATACAGTTGGTAAGGATGCTCTCGATGGTGCAGCGGTAGAAGTTCACCAGGATCTGAGGAGACAGATGGACCTTCTTCAGTCTCCTCAGGAAGAAGAGACGCTGGTGAGCCTTCTTGATCAGAGTTGAGGTATTGTGGGTCCAAGAGAGGTCATCGGAGATGTTGACTCCCAGGAACCTGAAGCTAGAAACACGTTCCACCTCCGTCCCGTTAATGTGGATGGGGGTGTGCGTGCCGCCTCTGGACTTCCTGAAGCCTACAATGAGCTCCTTGGTCTTCTTGGAGTTAAGGGCCAGGTTGTTGTCAGCGCACCATGCTGCTAAGTGCTGGAACTCCTCCCTGTAGGCCGACTCATCGTCGTTGCTGATGAGGCCAATCACCGTTGTATCATCTGCATACTTGATGATGGTGTTAGTACCATGTACAGGTGTGCAGTCATAGGTGAAGAGGGAGTAGAGGAGGGGGCTCAGCACACAGCCCTGTGGAACGCCGGTGTTCAGGGTGAGGGTTGAAGAGGTGTGCTTGTCTAACATCGGTAGTGGGGAAACTGCTAGAGTCAGTTATTAAAGATGGGATAGCAGCACATTTGGAAAGTGGTGAAATCATTGGACAAAGTCAGCATGGATTTACGAAAGGTAAATCATGTCTGACGAATCTTATAGAATTTTTCGAGGATGTAACTAGTAGAGTTGATAGGGGAGAACCAGTGGATGTGTTGTATCTGGACTTTCAGAAGGCTTTCGACAAGGTCCCACATAAGAGATTAGTATACAAACTTAAAGCACACGGTATTGGGGGTTCAGTATTGATGTGGATAGAGAACTGACTGGCAAACAGGAAGCAAAGAGTAGGAGTAAACGGGTCCTTTTCACAATGGCAGGCAGTGACTAGTGGGGTACCACAAGGCTCAGTGCTGGGACCCCAGCTATTTACAATTTATATTAATGATCTGGATGAGGGAATTGAAGGCAACATCTCCAAGTTTGCGGATGACACTAAGCTGGGGGGCAGTGTTAGCTGTGAGGAGGATGCTAGGAGACTGCAAGGTGATTTGGGTAGGCTGGGTGAGTGGGCAAATGTTTGGCAGATGCAGTATAATGTGGATAAATGTGAGGTTATCCACTTTGGTGGCAAAAACAGGAAAGCAGACTATTATCTAAATGGTGGCCGATTAGGAAAAGGGGAGATGCAGCGAGACCTGGGTGTCATGGTACACCAGTCATTGAAAGTAGGCATGCAGGTGCAGCAGGCAGTGAAGAAAGCGAATGGTAGGTTAGCTTTCATAGCAAAAGGATTTGAGTATAGGAGCAGGGAGGTTCTACTGCAGTTGTACAGGGTCTTGGTGAGACCACACCTGGAGTATTGCGTACAGTTTTGGTCTCCAAATCTGAGGAAGGACATTATAGCCATAGAGGGAGTGCAGAGAAGGTTCACCAGACTGATTACTGGGATGTCAGAACTTTCATATGAAGAAAGACTGGATAGACATGGCTTATACTCGCTAGAATTTAGGAGATTGAGAGGGGATCTTATAGAAACGTACAAAATTCTTATGGGGTTGGACAGGCTAGATGCAGGAAGTTTGATCCCGATGTTGGGGAACTCCAGGACAAGGGGTCACAGCTTAAGGATAAGGGGGAAATCCTTTAGGACCGAGATGAGAAGAAACTTTTTCACACAGAGAGTGGTGAATCTCTGGAACTCTCTGCCACAGAGGGTAGTTGAGGCCAGTTCATTGGCTATATTTAAGAGGGAGTTAGATGTGGCCCTTGTGGCTAAAGGGATCAGGGGGTATGGAGAGAAGGCAGGTACGGGATACTGAGTTGGATGATCAGCCATGATCATATTGAATGGCGGTGCAGGCTCGAAGGGCAGAATGGCCTACTCCTGCATCTATTTTCTATGTATCTATGTATCTAACCTAACAGACTGGGGTCTGTTGGTTAGAAAGTCCAGTATCCAGTTGCAGAGGGAGGGGTCGATGCCCAGGTTACCGAGTTTGGTGATCAGTTTTGATGGTATAATGGTGTTGAATGCTGAGCTGTAATCGATGAACAGCATTCTTACGTAAGTGTCTCTGTTGTCGAGGTGGGAGAGGGCGGAGTGAAGTGCCGTTGAGATGGCATCCTCCGTACTCCTGTTCTTGCGGTAGGCCGACCAACCATTGTAACAGAAATTTGTACCTCAGCAGGGAACTGCAGACAGTCTAAGAGGAATGTTATTGATTATGCATATACCTAACATTGTAACAGGAATTTGAATCTACTGTTAATGAATTTAGACATGTGGATAATCATCTCATTTTGTTTGTCACCTAATTAAGTCTTTCTGAGTTCCATTCTGTATTGTTGTATTGTTAATCACGTTTCTGAGTAATCTTGACATCTGAGGATATAAAAATGTGCCAGAGTCACACTTGACAGGTCAGCTTTGGCTGGCCTCTTGGTGTGCACCAGTTTGATAAATCGCCCGTTACTACAAACACTGACTTGTGTGGTCTTTCCATTTTGCTCCTACAATCAGGAAATTAGTAATGCAGTTCTAAACCATACTGATCAAGTGAGTGTCCCCTCAACGAGGGCAGAGAGGGGGTGACGTGGATTCGGCGAGAAGGGCGACCGGCGAGTGGCGCAGGCCTGACTTGCCCGTTCTTTTGGGGCGGGGGGGGCGGGCAAAATATTGAATAACGGGGGGGAGGAGGGAGAGATCGGGGGGGGGTGACGTCATTCGCAGTGCGAGGATGAAGGGCATGCAGACCCATTATGACGTCATCAGCGAAAGGCAGTAATTTTAAAATTCAGTTTTGTCAGATTTTTGAACATTTTCAGTAATAACTCGAGAAATAAAGCAATACATTTTCAGATAAGGCGATTTTGGACTTGACTGGAAAAAATCGCTCTGGGATATGTAAAGGTTTTACCGTTAGTGCGTTGTTTATTGGAGAAGATGTGATTATACACAAACACACACACACGTCCACATACAAGATCAGACTTTTAAAATAACAAGCTTGTAGTTGGTATCTTATTAAACATACCAGCTGCTCCTTAATTGAGTGGAATTCTTCACATTCAGGAAACTGGCTGTACTGTGTGAATGAACTTGCAAGGCGTTACGGATACAGTTCATTAGTGATGGATGCGGGGAACCTTGTAAGTCGTCTTAACCTTAGAATCCAATCTCCAGAGAGGTACAAAGAGAGAAGTACAAATATCAAATCCTATGGGAAATTATACAAGCCCCTCGTGAATGTTATGTACAGGCAGGGTCGGATTTAGATGAAGAGAGGCCCTAGGCTGTTTCACATGTGAGGCCCCTCCCAATCCCCCACCCCCATGACTAGAAGAAGATGGTCCACCAGATTGACACCGATTTGCAGCCGAGCGTTGACAATGAGATAAGGGGCTAGAAAGCTCCCCTTTTATTTATTTATTTGTTTATAGCCAGTGCTAGTGTTGAGTTATCGGCTTAAAACACTATTATTCTGAAATGGAGGGCAAGTAAAATTATTGAAGGGTTGTTTGGAGACTACAGTGAATTGTGACAGCATATGTAAGAAAGGCCTATTCAGAGTGTCAAAAATATGATATACCTTGCAGGGCTCTCACTTATTTTTATTCCCACTCTGTTGTCAGCCGGGCAACCTTGGCAGCTTTTTAAGTTACCAAATGACAGTTTAGGTGGTTATTTAAGACGGCTTGCATGACGCGTGCTATAATGTGCTCGGACGAAGTGCGTAGTTACCAGTCGGAATTATGCTCAATGAAGCATTCACATATTATTTCTGCTTCAAATAAAGTCACAAACCAAACATATTCACCAAACAAGACATGATATATACCACAATGACAGGCAGCAAAATTATAATACAGTATCTCAACTTTTTTTACACGTTGCAATGAATGCAATTTCTATTATTTCTTTCCACTTCCAAACAAAAATGTGGTTGGATTATTCAGCGTATGATCAACCTCGGTGAGACCAAGTGCAGGCTTGGCGATCGCTTCGCCCAACACCTCCACTCAGTTCGCAATAACCAACCTGATCTCCCGGTGGCTCAACACTTCAACTCCCCCTCCCATTCCTAATCCGACCTTTCTGTCCTGGGCCTCTTCCATAGCCAGAGTGAGGTCCACCGTAAATTGGAGGAGCAGCACCTCATATTTCGCTTGGGCAGTTTACACCCCAGCGGTATGAACATTGACTTCTCCAATTTCAGGTAGTCCCTGCTTTCTCCTCCCCTTCCCAGCTCTCCCTCAGCTCACTATCTCCACCTCTTCCTTTCTTCTTCCCATCCCCCCCATCCTCACATCAGTCTGAAGAAGGGTCTCGACCCGAAATATTACCTTCTACCATAGATGCTGCCTCACCCGCTGAGTTTCTCCAGCATTTTTGTCTACCCATTCACACAAGTTCTGTTTCCCACTTTCCTCACCCACTCCCTACACATTAGGGGCAATTTTACAGACAATTCAACCTACAAAGCCAATGCGTCTTTGGGATGTGGGAGGAAACCCACACGCTTGCAGGGAGAATGTGCAAATTCAACACAGACAGTGCCCGAGGACAGGATCGAACACAGATCTCTGGCGTGTGAGGCAGCAAGTCTACCAGCTGTGCCACTATATTTTGTTTTCCAACACACAATAAATGATACGTTGATAACTTTGGTTACTAAAAAAATGAAAATATCCATTTTCAGTCTTAAATCTCCAAGTGACACTTTGTCCCCCTTTACCGCTACTGTATGTTTTAATTACGTTCAAGACTATGGGGCAGTACATTGGCCATAAAGTTGCTGCCTAAAAGTGCCAGAGACCCGGAATTGATCCTGAATATGGGTGCTGTCTGTATGGAGTTTGCTCCTTTACCCGTTGATCGCATGGATTTTCTCCGGGTGCTCTTGTTTCCTTCCACATTCCAAAGGAGTGCAGGAACCTATTTCAGACTCAATCCAAAACGTAATATTTTCCTTTTGTCCAGAGATTCTGTCTGACCTGGAAGTCATGTCATAGGAGCAGAATTGGGCCATTCAGTCCATCGAGTCTATGCCGTTCATTCATGGCCGATCTTTCTTTCCCTCTCAACCCCATTCTCCTGCCTTCTCCCTGTTACCTTAGACACCCTTACTGATCAAGAACCTATCAATCTCCGCTTTAAAAATACCCAAAGATTTGGCCTCCACAGCCGTTTGTGGCAATGAATTCCACTGATTCGCCACCCTCTGGCCAAAGAAATTCCTCTCCATCTCCTTTTTAAGGGTACGTCCTTTTATTCTGAATGGTATCATGTTTTTTTAAATGTTGTTGGAGCTGCAAGCATCCAGTCAAGTGGAGAGCGTTCTGTCACGCTCCTGACTTGTGCCTTGTACATGGTGGAAAGGCTTTTATATGCAGGAAGATGAGTCACTTGCTGCAGGATAGCCAACATCTAGATTTGTGTAGCCACAATATATATTTGGCTGGTCCACTTGAGTTTCTAGTCAATGGTGATCTCAATGTTGGTGATGAGGAACTGGTCAACAATAATGCCAGTGAATATCAAGGATTTGGTTTAGTTTAGTTTGTTGTCACTTGTGCAGAGATACAGTGAAAAGCTTTTTTGCTGTGAGCTATTCAGTCGGTAGAATCACTACACATGATTGCAATCAAGCCTTCCATAGTGTACCCTTACAAGATAAAGGGAATAACATTTAGTGCAAGATAAAGTCCAGTAATGTCCGATACAAGATAGTCCAAGGGTCTCCAATGAGGCATAAAGTAGGCCAAGACAGCTCTCTAGATGGTGATAAGATGGTTGAGTTGCCTGATAACAACTGGGAAGAAATTGTCCCTGAATCTGGAGGTGTGCGTTTTCACACTTCTGTATCTCATGCCTAATGGAAGAGGGGAGAAGAGGGAGTGAGAGGGTGAGACTCATCCTTGATTACGTTGCTGGCCTTGCCGAGGCAGCGTGAAGGATAGATGGAGTCAATGGAAGGGAGATTGGTTTGTGTGTTGGTCTGGGTTGTGTCCACAATGGATGGAGCTGTTCCCAAACCATGCAGTGAAGCATCCTGAAAACATGTTTTGTACGGCACATCTGTAGAAGTTGGTAAGAGTTGTTGGGAACATGCCGAACTTCCTAAGTTTATTGCCCAGCAATGTCTGGGGTCTGGATGGTACTTGCTACGTTATCAGCCTCTGTGTGAATGTTCCCGAGGTCCTGTTATACATAGGCGATAACTGCATTGTTAGCTGAGAAGATGCAATTAGAATTGAACATTGTGCAAACATCAACAAACATCACAACTTCAAGGGACCCCGACAGTCCTTTCAGGTTACGCAGAGCTTCACTTGTACCTCCTGCAATCTCATCTACTGTATCTGTTGTTCCAGGTGTGAACTCTTATACATCGGTGAAACCAAACGTGGACTGGGCGATCGTTTTGCTGAACATCTTCACTCAGTCCACCTGGGCCTACATGAGCTCCGGGTTGCTAAACACTAACTCCCCCTCCAATTCCCACACTGACCTTTCTGCCCTGGGCCTCCTCCACTGTCAGAGTGAGGCAAATGCAAACTGGAGGAATAATACTTCATTTTTTGCTTGGGAAGCTTACAACCCAGTGGTATGATCTTGATTTCTCGGACTTCAAGTAACCCTTGCTTTACTTCTCTCTCCATCCCTCCTCCATCCTAGTTGTTGCACTAGTTTCACTGTCGTCCAGGTGAGTTTCATTGTCTGTAACTAGTTTTCACCTCAGCCACTGCTAACAATGTTCCTTTTCCTTTATCATCGTAACTTTTTTGTTTGCATATCCTTCATTCATTTGTTCTATATCTCTCTATATCACTTTCCCCTGACTCTCAGTCTGAAGAGGGGGTCCCGACCCGAAACGTCGCCTATTCCTTTTCCCCAGAGATGCTGTCTGACCTGCTGAGTTACTCCAGCTTTATGTGTCTCTCTTCTGCTTACTGCTTTCTGGCTGGTGTGGGGAGGTGAAGAAAGGTGAGGAGGAGGAGGAGAGAGGGGAGGGGGAAGAGTGGAAGGGATGAGAGGAATGGGAAGGGTTGAGGGGAGGGGTGGGAAAGAGGAGGAGGAGGAGGAGGAGGAGGGGGAGGGGGAGGGGGGGGGGGAGGGGGGGGGGGGGGGGGAGGGGGAGGGGGAGGGGGAGGAGGAGGAGAGGAGGAGAGGAGGAGAGGAGGAGAGGAGGGGAAGGAGAGAGCAGAAGGGGAAGGGCATAGGAGGGTGGGGGGGAGGAGGAGGAGGAGGAGGAGGAGGAGGAGGAGGAGGAGGAGGAGGAGGAGGAGGAGGAGGAGGAGGAGGAGGAGGAGGAGGAGGAGGAGGAGGAGGAGGAGGAGGAGGAGGAGGAGGAGGAGGAGGAGGAGGAGGAGAGGGTAAGGAGGAGGGGAAGGGGGGGGGGGGGAGGGGAGAGAATGAGACGGAGAGGAAGAGGGGGAGAGGAAGAGGAGGAGTGGAGAGGAAGAGCGGGAGGCGAGAGTCATTTCCTGGGCTGGGCAGCCAGTGAGGATCGGGGCTCAGTCAGTCAGTCGCTCGCCGCCGCCGCCGCCATGCCCAATATCGTGCTGTTCAGCGGCAGCTCGCACCGGGACCTGTCTCAGAGGGTGGCCGACAGGCTGGGCCTGGAGCTGGGCAAAGTGGTGACCAAGAAATTCAGCAACAAGGAGACGTGGTGAGTGAGGGGAGCGCGGCTGGGACTGGGGCTGGGGGCTGGGGCTGGGGGATGGGGCTGGGGCTGGGGCTGGGACTGGGGCTGGGGCTGGGGCTGGGGCTGGGACTGGGACTGGGACTGGGGCTGGGGACTGGGGACTGGGGCTGGGGCTGGGGACTGGGGACTGGGGCTGGGGGCTGGGGCTGGGGCTGGGGGCTGGGGCTGGGGCTGGGGCTGGGGACGGGGCTGGGACTGGGGCTGGGGCTGGGGCTGGGGACTGGGGACTGGGGACTGGGGACTGGGGCTGGGGCTGGGGACTGGGGCTGGGGGCTGGGGACTGGGGCTGGGGACTGGGGCTGGGGGCTGGGGGGGCTGGGGCTGGGGCTGGGGCTGGGGGCGGGGACTGGGGCTGGGCTGGGGACTGGGGCACGGTGTGTGTGTGTGTGTGTGTGGCGGGGTCCTGGGCTCTCTCTGCCCGCTCTCCCACCCCCTTACCCCGGACTTCCCCCGCTCTTACCCGGGCTCTCCCACCCTGTACCCGGGCTATTCCTGCCCCTCCACCGCCTTACCCCGGGCTCTCCCACCCTATACCCGGGCTCTCCCCCACCCTCTCCCTGTCCATCCCCGGTTGACTTGACCCCAGTGGTCCGGGGCTGGGGCTGGTGAGTGAGTGAGTGAGTGAGTGATCTGTTTGTAGCAGGGTTCTCTCTTCCCGCTCGCTGTACAGCGGACGCGGGATCCCAGCCCTCCCTCTGAACCTCCTGAATGTTGTAGTCGGCAGCGCCAGTACTCTGCATATCGCCAACTTGGACAGTTTTACATTTATACCAAGCCAATTTTATCAAGCCTACAAACCTGTACGTCTGTGGGAGTGTGGGAGGAAACCGAGGACCCCGGAGAAAACCCACGCAGGCCACGGGGAGAACGTGCAAACTCCGTACAGACAGCACCTGCACTCGGGATCGAACCCGGGTCTCTGGCGCTGTGTTTTCGCTGTGAGGCAGCAACTCTACCGCTGCCCCCGGGGAGAGTGAACCCGTCTCTGTGGAGCAAGCGTGCGGCTGGTTCTGACAAAGAGACCTCTAGTATCTTTGGTTCTGACAAAGATACCTCTAGTATCTTTGGTTCTGAGCTGTGGCCTCTGCCTCTCCCGGGGGAGGGGAAGAGGGAGGGGGGCTCAACTTTGTTGGAAGCTGCAGCACCTCTTCACAAACCACAATCACCGCCGTGTGGTAGTGGCCGGAGTTGGTCGTGTATGAGGTGCAACTCGGTGGTGCCCCCCTGCGTGGTTGTACCAGGGTTGAGCATCAGTTTCTGGTGAGCAGCTCGATTACATCCTTTTAGGATGTTGTCCTTATCTTCTGGTGTAGAGTTAAGGAAGAGAAAGGGTGGCTTGGTCCATCCAGCAAACCTTCTTTAAGATGTGCATTGTATCTTTTGGGGCAACTTACCACCATGATAGACCTGTAGAATAAGTAGATGATCGTTATCAGCATAGGTAGAGCTTGTATCTAGTATGATATTGGAAAATTGAATTTGCAATATGAATTTCTAAACTTCTGTTGCTTTTGCGTTGTGGAATTCATTGAATGGAGTCATAGAGTGACACAGTGTGGAAACAGGCCCTTTGGCCCAACTTGCCCACACTGGCCAACATGACCTGGCTACATTAGTCCCACCTGCCTGCGTTTGGTACATTTCCCTCCAAAACCGTCCTATCCATGTACCTGTCTAACTATTTTTTAAATGTTGGGATAGTCCCAGCCTCAATTACCTCCTCTGGCAGCTTGTTCCATACGTCCACCACTCATTTGTGTGAAAAAGTAACCCTCAGACTCCTGTTAAATATTTTCCTCTTCACCTTAAACCTCATGTTCCTGCGACAATTTATTTCAATTGAGTTAATTATTGTGTGAAAATGGTACATGTGGGAATGAGGTACAAATGAAGTTCAGTGTTTGGAAATGTTATTATGCTTTGATCTTACACCATGAAGTAAGTTTGTGCATTTCTTTCATCTGAATGATAGTGGACGTTTTTAAACTGTCAAGAAAAGATAGTGTCATTGATGTGCGTCTACTATCTTTATCATTGGAAAAGCTGTTTACCTTTTAAAAATCTTCTGTCTTTCCACGTAAGATGCAGGTCCTATATAAATCACTTCTAATGTATCTGTTTTGAGGGTCTCGACCCAAAACGTCACCTATTCCTTTTCTCCAGAGTTGCTGTCTGACCCGCTGAGTTACTCCAGCTTTTTGTGTCTATCTTTGACATCATCTATCTTGTTTCTGGTGCCTTAATTTGTCTGTTGGATGTGTAATGCAAGCTGTTTGACGTGAGTTACCTTTTAAATCGGTTCAACAGAAACGTGACTGCAAAGGGCAGAACAAAGGTAGATGGAATATGATGTGTAGGAAGGAACTGTGGATGCTGGTTTAAACCAAAGCTAGACACAAAATGCTGGTTTAACTCAGCGGGACAGGCAGAGAACCTTCTCTCCAGAGATGCTGTCCGTCCCACTGAGTTACTCCAGCATTTTTTGTCTGTCATTGGATGGAAGGTAATCCTGATTATTGTGCTATGATGAACTTTGTGAGGGCTAATAAGATGGGACACCATGAATGGTAGGGCCTTGGAGAATGTTGAGGAACAGGGAGATGAGTATAGATATACAAGGATCACAAAAGGTGGTGGCACAAGTAGATCAGATGGTGAAGAAAGCAAATGGGATCATTGGTAAAGCGATTATGGTCTAACATAAAACATCACAACTGGAGTGCCATACACCACTGCTTCTTAAACTGGTGAACGGTTCACCCAACGGCAAATTAAATTATTTTGGGGTGAATAAAACTAGAGGGGTGAATGAAGAGTGAATTGCTTAATTTATTCAGATATTAATGTATTTGTTTCGATACTTAAAAAATACATTACCATTAAAGTGGTCATAAACTCTTATAGGTTTTAATGGCAGTGGAGCTAGAAATTTGTTATGATTTTTTCCCCCTCTACCTATGTTTTTCTTATTTTAAAGTAGCAGGAAATTTCCCAAATTTACTGTAATACAACCTTTTAGGGAAGGCCAGACGAGCTAGTTGGATCATACATTTACAACTGGCAACACCGGAGGTTCGCCGGAGGCAACTGTTGAATTGTAACATTACCTTGTGTTGCCATTTTAGCTACTTTTCGGCTAGAACTAGAATTCTATATTTACTGTATTTCAATGCAGTAGTCATAGCCCGAAAGGGTAGGATGGGGCTGAAGCCCAGTGTTTAGACGATGGAATGTTTTTTTTTATCATTCCAATAGAATGATTTTCCAACTCCAGTGGTAATTAAACTTCTTTTCTTTTTCACTCTTAGTTTTCATTACATATTTTTAGGATATTCAAAAAGTTGAATAAAATAAACATTTAAGAAATTAGTTAATTTATGTTTTTTGCTCATGTAACAAAATATATTTTATATATAAAATTATACACAAGAGAAGACAACAATTACCAAAAAACATTAGAAAATTTAGTCGAGGGTGAATTAAATTTTGTGATAAAGATTTATCATAAAAATCAAGGGTGAATGAGACTGAAATAGTTTAAGAAGCTCTGCCATACACATTTCTGGTCCCCACGCTACAGATGTGGTAAGAGTGCAGAGGAAATTCAACAGGATGTTGGCTGGGTTGGATTGATTCAGTAACGAGGAGAGACTGCATAGGCTGAGTTAGCTTTTCTAGAATACAATACAATACCTATACAATACAATACCTTTTATTTGTCATTTGAACCTCACATGAGGTTCAAACAAAATTTGGTTTCTGCAGCCATACAAAAAAAGAACCAAGACACACACCAACACAATTCAATTCACATAAACATCCATCACAGTGAGTCTCCTCCTCACTGTGATGGAAGGCAAAGACTTGTCTCTCCCCTGCTCTCCATTCCTCTCCCGAAGTCGAGGTCAAAGCCCCCGGCGGGCGCTAGCAAGTCCCGCGGCCACTTAAAGCCACGCCGGGCGATGTAGGGCCCTGCCCCGGGTCTTGATGTTGGAGCCCCCGGCGGGCGCTAGCAAGTCCCGCGGCAATTTACAGCCGCGCCGGGCGATGTAAGGCCCCCGCTCCAGGTCACTCTCAACCCCGCAATTCGGGCGGGAGAAGTCGCCGTTGCCGGTGCCCCGCAAAGCAGTCTCCCACCGGGGACCCGCGAGCTCCCGGTGTCACCATCCACCGGAGTCGGGTCGCAGCAGCTCGCCCCCACAGCTCTCCACGCTCCGAAGCTGGCTAGCTCCACGGAGGTAGGTCCGTAGGTCCACAGCTCTACAGGCTCCACAGCTCCACAGCTTCACAGCTCCACAGCTCCACGGAGGTAGGTCCACAGCTCCACAGGCTCCGTGACTTGAGCCCTCAGGTCGCTCCGGTTGGAGGCCGCTCCACGGCGCTAGGCCCCAACGGCAACGGAGACCCAACAGGGAAAAGGTTGGGTCTCCATGCAGGGAAGAGATTTAAAAGTTTCCCCTACCCACCCCCCACCCCCCCCACACATACACATTTAAAAACCCATTACAAACTAAACCCTCAACAGGACAAAAAAATAAAAAATACATAGACAGACTGTAGAGGCCGCTGCGACATCGGTCGCGCCGCCCACCCGCGGAGCAGCCTGCGGGAGGTATCTAATAATGGTATTCAAAATTGTTTCTCCTTGAGGTAGCTAAAACTAGAAGACAAAGAGTTAAGGAGTAAGAGGTTTTGAAGGGATCTGAGGAATAACCTTTCTGCCCAGAAGCTTGTTGAAATATGGCACACTCTGCGTGAGTGTGCAGTGGTGCGTTTAGCACTTGAATTACCAAGGCATAGAAAACTATGGGCAAAGTGTTGGTAAATTAGCTAAGTACTTGCCGATTGTCATGGACATGGTAGGCTGAAAAGCGTATTTCTAAGCCTTATTGCAGAGATTATATGAAATCCATTTGGAGCATAATGTTGTAAAAGAAGGAAAACTCAAGTCGAGTCTGGTTATTCCATCATTATTTAAAAAGACACAAAAAGCTGGAGTAACTCAGCGGGTCAGACAACATCTCACCTAAAGTGAGATCGTCAGCATCCAATTGACTGGGTTGGTTTGAGTATTGGGCAAATTCTTTCTAATATTTCCAGTACAATATTATGAAATTAATATTAGGTGAGAAATGTTAGAAATGTTAATAAGAAGTAGTGAATTTCATTTTTTGGAAGAACGACAAGTTCAGTTTTGCCCGAGGAAAAGGGAAGTTGTTTGAACCAATTAACAACGGTTTTTACTTAGAATATTTTTTATCAGAATGACCCACTGTGTCTAAAATAGAAAGTTTTAACAGTAAACTAATAACCAAAATGAAACTGAATCTCTGAGAAGTTTGTTTTAGGGATGGAAGATTCAACTAGTTTGGGAACCGCTCCATCCAAGACCGCAAGGAATTGCAGCAAATTGTGGACGCAGCCTAGACCATCACACAATCCAACCTCCCTTCTATTGACTCAATTTTTCCTCACGCTGCCTTGGCAATGCCAGCAGCATAATCAAGGACGAGTCCCACCCTCTTCTCCCCTCTCCCATCAGCAAGGTATAGAAGTGTGAAAACGCCCACTGACAGATTATGGGACAATTTGTTCCCAGCTGTTATCAGGTGGAATCATCCTACCAATACAATACAATACAATACGGTTTTATTCGTAACATTGCACATAAAGTGCAAGTGAAATGAATTTGTCAGCAGCGGTACAATGATAAAGAACACACAATACACAATAAAAGTTTAACACAAACATCCACCACAGCATTCATCACTGTGGTGGAAGGCACAAAATTTGGCCAGTCCTCCTCCATTTCCCCCCGTGGTCGGGACCAGAGTCCAGAGTCAGTCCATGATCGGCTCTTCCTCACCGGAAACCGCGGCTTTAGGTTGTTGTAGGCCGCAGGCCGGCGGTCGAGATTTAAAGTCCCCGCCGCAGCCAGAAGCACCGCAGACTGCAGGGCCGACGGTAGAAGCTCCCCTCCAGGGGTGATGTTAAGTCCACGCCGGGCCCGCGGTAGAAGTTGGCCGCGGGCCGGCGGTGGAAGCTCCTTCTTCTCCCGGGTCCCCCGCGAGGGATCCCAGGCTGCAGACGCCGCACCAGCTGGAACTGTGCAGACCGCGCGCGGCTTCAGGCTGCCGCGGGCCAGCGAAACGGAGCGCTCCCCTCCAGCGAGGGCTCGCCCGCTCCACGTCGAGAGTCCACGCTGCGCCCGCCGCTGAAGCCCCGGGCGCGTCTCCGGGAAAGGCCGCCCGATCCTTGCTGTTAGGCCACGGGGGAGGCGACCTGGAAAAAGTCACCTCTCCGTGGAGGAGGCGACCGAAACGGTTTCCCCTTCATCCCTCCACACCACCCCCCACACAATACACACAAAGAAACACAAAATACATACTTTAAAACATACTAAAAAAACAAACATTTGGAAAAAACGGACACGCTGCTGACAGGGCGCTGGCTTGCAGTGCCCCCCACAACCATTGAGCAGTGCTGAACTGCTATCTACCTCTTTGGTGACCCTCAGACTATCCTTGATCAGACTCTGCTGGCTTTACCTTGCACTAAACGTCATTCCCTTGTCATGTATCAATACACCGTAAATGGATCGACTGTAATCATGTATTGTCTTTCTGCTAACTGGTTATCACACAACAAAAGCTTTTCACTGTACCTCTGTACACGGGACAATACACTAAACTAAACTGAACTAACGGAGGACACGAAGCATTCTCCATTATTTCAAAATCAAATCAAATTAACTTTCCTCTCCCCCCCCCCCCCCCCCCCCCCCCCCCCCCCCCCCCAATGAGACAGGAGTGTTTAAGGGCAGATAATTATTTTTCGAACAGGGAGACTTTAAGAAAATCACTGCAAACCAACCATAATGTCACAAGGCTTATTCTGCCGCTGGTTTTTTGTTCCACACTGGAGTAAAGACAGATTAAAGCAACTCACGAGATTTGTGATTCTTCCTTTCATTGTCAGTACTTTTTTTTTGTAAAGGCTTGTGATGATTAACAGTTGTGGTTTTTTTAGACAGCTCAAAATCCGCCAGTGTTGTAAGCCACAGATTCCTTAAATAGCAAATAATAATTTATAGTTTGACCTTGCATGGATGAAGCTGCTGGTGTTTTCAGTTCAGTGAATTTGTGTGCGTTTGGAAGCCATTTTAGAAAGTGACCTTATTCTAAATCAAAAGCAGAAGTTTGACCTTTTGCTGCAACTTGAGAATATTCAAATTTTTAAATCCAGTTTCTGTATCCTCCCTTGTCACTATAGCACAAGTGCAGGCAGATTCAAATCCTTGAATCACATTTACTGTTTATTTTAACCCACAGTGCATGCAACCCCTGCTTTTGTGGTGAGGGTGAGGAGGTGCAGCATTCCTAGTAAACTCTGTATTGCAAAGCTGTGTCATCTGTACATGCATTCAGAAATGTGAGTTGAAATGACGTCCATAAGAGTGAATTTTATTTTGTCTTGAATTATGGCATAGTGTAACATTCAAGCCTCCTATATTTCCAGACAAAGTAGTTAGTAAACTTTTAACAAGCCTCTATTTTTTTTTAATGGAAATTTTAATTTGCTGAGGGAATATTTGCAGCAAATATTGATTTTAGTTTAGAGAGAGAAACAGGCCCTTCGGCCCACTGAGTCCACGCCAACCATGATTCCCCGTACACTAGTTCTTTGCTAGCCACTAGGGACAATTTACAGAAGCCAATTAACGTACAAACCTAGACATTTTGGACGGTGGGAGGAAACAGGAGCGCCCGGACGGACAAAATCAATGCAATCACGGGGAGAACGTACAAACTCCGTACGGACAGCACCCTCAGTCAGGATTGAACCCGGGTCTCTTACGCTGCAGGGCAGCAACACCATCGCCGCACCACTATGTTTATATATTTCCATTTTGTAATAGTTCTGCTGCCGCAACTTATCTTTGGATCAATTTACATTTATTATTGGCACATGTACAGACAGACGTACAGTACCCTTCATAATGTTTGGGACAAAGACCCATCATTTATTTATTTGTCTCTGTACTCCACAATTTGAGATTTGTAATAGGAAAAATCACATGTGGTTAATGTGCACATTGTCCGATGTTAATAAAGGCCATTTTTATACATTTTGGTTTCACCATGTAGAATTACAGCAGTGTTTATACACAGTCCCCCCATTACAAGGTACCATAATGTTTAGGACACAGCAATGTCATGTAAATGAAAGTAGCCATGTTTAGTATTTTGTTCCACATCCTTTGCATGCAATGACTGCTTGAAGTCTGCGATTCATGAACATCACCAGGTGGTGGGTGTCTTCTCTGGTGATGCTCTGCCAGGCCTGTATTGCAGCCATCTTTAGCTTATGCTTGTTTTGGCGGCCAGTCCCCTTCAGATTTCCCTTCAGCATATAAAAGGCTTGCTGAATTGTGTCCAGAAGGTGATTTACTTGGCCACTCAAGAATTGACCATATTTTAGCTTTGAAAAACTCCTTTGTTGCTTTAGCAGTATGTTTGGGATCATTGTCTTGCTTTAGAATGAACCGCCAGCCAATGTTTTGAGGCATTTGTTTGAACTTGAGCGGATAGGATGTGTCTATACACTTCAGAATTCATTATGCTACTACCATCAGCAGTTGCATAATCAATGAAGATAAGTGAGCCAGTACCTTCAGCAGCCATACATGCCCAGGCCATAACACCCCTACCACCGTGTTTCACAGATGAGGTGGTATGCTTTGGATCTTGGGCAGTTCCTTCTCTCCTCCATACTTTGCTCCTGCCATCACTCTGATATGTTAATCTTCGTCTCATCTGTCCACAAGACCTTTTTTCCAGAACTGTGGTTGGTTGCTCTTTTAAGTACTTCTTGGCAAACTGTAACCCGGCCATCCTATTTTTGCAGCTAACCAGTGGTTTGCATCTTGCAGTGTTGCCTCTGTATTTCTGTTCATGAAGTCTTCTGCGGACAGTGGTCAATGACAAATCCACACCTGACTCCTGAAGAGTGTTTCTGATCTGTCGGACAGATGTTTGGGGATTTTTCTGTATTATAGAGAGAATTATTCTGTCATCAGCTGTGGAGGTCTTCCTTGGCCTGCCAGTCCCTTTGCGATTAGTAAGCTCACCAGTGTTCTCTTTCTTCTTAATGATGTTCCAAACAGTTGATTTTGGTAAGCCTAAGATTTGGCTGATGTCTGTAACAGTTTTATTCGCGTTTCTCAGTCTCATAATGGCTTATTTAACTTTCATTAGCACAACTTTGGTCCTCATGTTGATAAACAGCAATAAAAGTTTCCAAAGGTGATGGAAAGACTGGAGGAAAGACTAGGTGCTGAGAGCTCTCTTATGCCTGCTTTATGGAGGCAATTGAACACACATGAGCAATTACAAACGCCTGTGAAGCCACGTGTCCCAAACATTATGGGGACACATGGATGTGTCCCAAACATTATGAGGACTCTATCCCCTACTCCCAATTCCTCCATCTACGCCGCATCTTCACCCAGGATGAGGTGTTCCAAAGCAAGGCATCGGAGATGTCCTAATTCTTTAGGGAACGGGGGTTCCCCTCTTTGACTATAGATGAGGCTCTCACCAGGATCTCTTCTATACCCCGTAACTCTGCTCTCACTCCCCATCCCCCCACTCGTAACCAAGTCCTCCATGTCCTACCAGGGGTCACATACAACAGATAATCCTCCGACATTTTCGCCACCTCCAAAAGGATCCCACCACTGGCCACATCTTCCCATCTCCTCCCCTTTCGGCTTTCCGCAGAAACCGCTCCCTCCATAACTCCCAGATCAATTTGTCCCTTCCCTTCTTCTTCCCACCCCCCTACCCCCATATCAGTCTGAAGAAGGGTCTCAACCCGAAACGTCACTTGTTCCTTCGCTCCATAGATGCTGCTTCACCCGCTGAGTTTCTCCAGCATTTTTGTCTACCTTCGATTTTTCCACCATCTGCAGTTCCTTCTTAAACAAGGATAGTCCGAGGGTCACCAAAGAGGTGGATAGTAGTTCAGCACTTGCTCTCTGGTTGTGGTTAGAATGATGCATTTGCCTGATAACAGCTGGGCGGAAACTATCCCTGAATCTGGAAGTGTGCGTTTTCACACTTCTATACCTTTTGCCTGATGGGAGAGGGGCGAAGAGAGAGTGTTCTTGTGATCTTGAACATATGCCATTCATCTCCACGAGAGTGATCACAGTACCATACAATCCGTAGTGTGGTGGCTGAGAAATGTGTGTTGAGCAAGCTGAGATTTTGAAATATAACTGCAGGCCTTTTTAATATAATTTAAAATCTATCCAAAGTAAAATACAAAAGTAATTGCTAAATTATTCTGAAATATAGCCGTTAAATTTTCTCATAATGCTATTTTTTTCCCCTAATACACCAAAGTCTTCACGAATGCATTGTTTATAGGCAGCTCGCCAGAACTTTAGTTCAAGTGAGTTTATTTTCCTTATATAGGACAATGACATTCTTGCTTTACTTCAGCACACGGAACAAAACGGATAAGTGTGTCCATATACCATAATATAAATATATACACACATGGATAAATAAACTGATAATGTGCAAATAACAGATAATGGGTTATTAATAATCAGAGTTTTGTCGAGCCAGGTTTAAGTCAGTTCACATACAGGCAGTGTGTAAATATTTAACATTTTGGATAAGGGCCTACTGTGGGCAAATGAGATTCACAGTCTGAGGAAGGGTCACGACCCGAAACGTCACCCATTCCTTCTCTCCAGAGACGCTGCCGGTCCCGCTGAGTTACTCCAGCATTTTGTGTCTCTGCGCAGTTAGCATAGATGGGTCATAAGGGCCAGTTTCTGTGCTGTATGTTTATGTACTTCTGCCATCCAAGAACCCTTGAGTAGACAATAGCTGCAGGACTAGGCCATTCGGCCCTTCGAGCCAGCACCACCATTCAATGTGATCATGGCTGATCATCCCCAATCAGTACCCCGTTCCTGCCTTCTCCCCATATCCCCTGACTCCGCTATTTTTAAGAGCCCTATCTAGCTCTCTCTTGAAAGCATCCAGAGAACCGGCCTCCACTGCCCTCTGAGGCAGAGAATTCCACAGACACAGAGTGTATATCAAGATCTTGAACCAAGAAGGATTTTGCTGCCAGAAGTTAGTGCTGAAGGTATGTTTAAATACTACTGAATTTTATGGACAGAGCTATTTTGCTGTTATAACGTCCATATTCTCATGGTATTTTCAGCTTGAGATACTCTGTCAGAGAAGTATCTTGACAAACTTTCAGAGAAGGAGGATGACTTCCCCAAGTTATGAGATGGTTGACGAGGGCTGAATGGGACCTGCAGACCCCTCTGGATGAAGGAGTTGATGTGCCATGAGTTAACTCGTTGGCTACAATTGGGGGAAGCGTACTCCTTCCACAGTTCTTCCACAAACTAACAACGTCATGGCACGTGATTCAGGAGGATCACTTTAAACATGTTGTCAAAGGCCTCTGTGGAAAAACTGCAAATCTTGTTTTCAAACAATGGGAGTCTCGAGCATCTGTGAAGGACACCACTAACCTTCAGACTGTGTCAGGCAACATGCTTAGTGTAGTTTAGTTTATTGTCACGTGTACCGAGGTACAGTGAAAAGCTTTTGTTGCATGCTGACCAGTCAGCAGAAAGACAATACATGATTACAATCGATACATTTACAATGATAAGGGAATAACTTTAGTGCAAGGTAAAGCCAGCAAAGTCGGATTAAAGATAGTCCGAGGGTCGCCATTGAGGTAGATAGTAGTTCAGCACTGCTCTCTGGTTGTGGTAGGATGATTCAGATGCCTGATAGCAGCTGGGACAATTTCCTCCCCAGTTTTTCCTCAATAAACTAAACTAAACTAAACCTTTAGCCTGACAAAGTCTGAAGGTTAACGGTGTCATTCACAGATTCTTCAGATTCCCACTGGTTAAAAACAATATTGTAGTTTTCACAGTGGCCTTTGCGAACGTGTTTGAAGTGATCCTCCTGAATCTCCTACCATCATGGTGTTAGTTTCAGGAACTTGAAATTGGTTATCTACCTCTGCTTTGAAGGAACCAGTGTAGATAGATGTCCATTGTCTCAAGCATACAGTAGTATGTTAGATTTCAGTCTTGACACTGATGGTTAACCTGTTAGTTTAGGTAGACAAAAGTGCTGGAGAAAACCAGCAGGTGCAGCAGCATCTATGGAGCGAAGGAAATAGGCAACGTTTCGGGACGAAACGTTGCCTATTTCCTTCGCTCCATAGATGCTGCTGCACCCGCTGAGTTTCTCCAGCACTTTTGTCTACCTTTGATTTTCCAGCATCTGCAGTTCCTTCTTAAGCAACCTGTTAGTTTAATTTAGTTTAGAGATACAGCACGGAAATACGCCCTTTGGCCCACCGGGTCCGCGGCGACCAGCGATCCCAGCACATTAACACTATCCGACATCCACCAGGGACAATTTTTAAATTTACTAAGCCAATTAACCTACAAATCTGTACGTCTTAAGAATGTGGGAGGAAACCGAAGATCTCGGCGAAAACCACGCAGGTCACGGGGAGAATGTACAAGCTCTGTACAGATGGCACCCGTAGTCAGGATCGAACCCGGGTCTCCGATGCTGCAAGCGCTGTAAGGCAGCAACTCTACCGCTGTTCCACCGTTACTGCCAAGATTTTTTGGCCACCCAGGTTTTTTCTAGGTCAGGGATGATTCACCACACAACCATGAAAGAACACCAAGCCAAAATTAGTATATTTGGGGGATGGCACTGAGATGTAAAAATTCTGACCCAAGTATACTCAGGGGTGACACTGAACAGCTTAAAGGCTATGCAAATGCCTTGGTCCTTAACTTTATTTTCAATATTCATTTTGTGGAAAAGTTGTTCTGGAAAAATGTAAAGTGACTCTTCCAGGATTTCATTGCAGACACTAAATGTCAGCTATCAGTATTTGAGGTCCTTTGCTGATATTCAGTGAAGCTTTTGTTTTGTCATTGCTGGTGCATCTTGGCCTGTGAATGTGCAGACAAGCAAACCTCTTTCTGCTGCATTTGAGGTTGAAATGACCCAGATTGGACATGACATGGTCTGGAAGCTTTGCTCTTCATCCTGATAATTAGCGGGGAGCCTGTTAGTGATATGCAATGTTGCGTTGAAGAAGGCTGGCAACAGTGACAAAAACTGCAAGCTTAAGGCCTTCTTGAACCCAGGTTACACTGGTATTGACACGAAATGCTGGTGTAACTCAGCGAGCCAGGCAGCATCTATGGAGAGAAGAGATGGGTGACGTTTTGGGGTTGACACCTTTCTTCAGACTGAAGGATCTTGACCCAAAACGTCACTTCTCCAGCTACTTTCTCTCCAGCGATGCTGCCTGCCCCGCTGAG
Organism: Amblyraja radiata; assembly: GCF_010909765.2. Lineage (NCBI taxonomy): Eukaryota > Metazoa > Chordata > Chondrichthyes > Rajiformes > Rajidae > Amblyraja > Amblyraja radiata. Next base: position 50,596,124 of record NC_045969.1, read on the forward strand.
TTACTCCAGCATTTTGTTTCTATCTTTGGTTTAAACTGGCATCTGCAGTTACTACTCCCTACACATTACACTAGTGTTGGTTGTATCATGATCACTCTAATGGGTGGCACAGTAGAGTTGCTGCCTTACAGCACCAGAGACACCTGTGTTCGATCCTGACTACAGGTGCTGTCTGTATGGAGTTTGTACATTCTCCCTGTGAACCCCCTGGGCTTTCTCCAAGTGCTCCAGTTTCCTCCCACATTCCAAAGACGTGCAGGTTTGTAGGTTAAATGGCTTCTGTAAAAATTGTCCCTAGTGTGTAGTATAGAACCAGTGTACGGGATTGCTGGCCGGCACGGACTGGATGGACCAGAGGGCCTGTTTCTCCACCGTATCACAAATTGAAACCAGCTAGTTCCGCAGTCTGTCTGCTGCTGTGTAACAGATGTAAAATGGAGGATTTGGAACGGATTCTCCCTCGTCAGCAGACATTTCAGCTGAACAGAGACCATGTTTAGTTTGCTGCCCCTGGTAATATCATTGGAATTGTGCATTGAAGATCAAGTCCATTACGTCTCTTGATGGATGGAATCCGTACCATTTCAGGAACCACCTCTTCAGTCACTTGCGGCAGTTTTGGTTGTGGTTAATGTTGGCAGCTTCTTCTTCTTTTCGTGTCTTTGAACCTGGTTGACTATATGACAGTTTCCCATTCCTTTACACAGTCCTTTGCGTTTTTGTTGAACACTGCAAGATCCTTTGAGCTGCACTGGTTGGGTAGTAGGGGGCAGACAAGGCAGTGCTGCATTGTATGGTCCTCTTCTCCACATTCACAGGTGGTTTGGCCAGTTTCATAGCCCCATCTGGCCATGGCAGCTTTTGATCGCCCTGTTCCTGTTCTCAGGCGGTTGAGCATCTTCCACTGGACCCATGGTGCTTCTGAGCCCGGAGGGAGGGCTTCAGAAGGAGGGATACCCATGTCAGTAGGAGGGGGGTCGTCCTCAAGCCTTTTTGTCCATAGTTGGAGTCTGGTTTCTTCCCGTGATGTTATTAGGGGCTGGACATGGCTGAGAAAGCTTCTCCTGGACTTCAGCCGTTGGGCCGGGGGTACACGTCCATAGAGGAGGTGGCGTTCATCACTGGTGGCCTTGGTCATCTCTACTCGGCTGGCGACTTCCCGTCTCACATCAGCAGGGGCAATGCCAGCGAGGAGGTGCAGGTTGTTTATGTTGGTGGGCTTCAAGCAGCCAGTGATTGAGCGGCAGGTGTTATTCAACGCTGGGTCTAATTTCTTGGCATGGGATGATCTCTCCCAAACAGGACACGCATACTCCGCAGAGGAGTAGCACAGGGCCAGAGCAGTAGATCTTAATGTGTGTGCTGTGGCTCCCCATTTGGAGTTGGTCAGCTTCCGGAGGATGTTATTTCGGGAGTTAACTTTCAGTTTGGTGTTTTTGACGTGTTCCTTATAGGAGAGAGTGCGATCCAGTGTTACACCGAGGTAGACAGGGTTGGTGCAGTGTCCAAGAGGTGTTCCAGACCATGTGATGTTAAGGGGTCTGTTTGCTTCCCGGTTCCTGAGATGGAACGAGCAGGCTTGGGTCTTCGCAGGGTTTGCGTGTAGGTGGTTGCGCTCGTAGTAGAGGTGTAGCTCATAATTTGCAGAAAATTGCTGGATCTTTTTCCACTTAACATCTGTTCTTTAGTTGCTGGATCTTTTCCACCCACAACCTGTTGTTTAGCTTGAGCTTTCCTTATTGAACCAGCCTTAATGTGCCATCTGAAGCTCTTGTTTGGCTCTTGAGGCATGATCTTACCAATTGAAGGCAGCTTTGAACTTCTGGTTAATTTGGTCCTGGACCTGTTCTGGTAGTAGCCCCCAGCTTGTTTGTAAGGTGCTGTCTGAGAAGAGGTTTATTTGCAGGGTTCTTGAGACTAACATTGATATTCTTGCAGAGAAGAAAGAGAGAAACAAGGTGCTGTGGGTGCTTGTTCAAGTTCAAGTTTAGTTTATTCAACACATACACATACAAGATGTGCAGTGAAATGAAAAGTGGCAATGCTTGCGGATTGTGCAAAAAACAACTACAAAACAGAATGGAACAGAATCACATATTCACATATTACATATTTGTGGGAGGAAAAAAAAGAACAAAACAGCAATTTTAAAAACACATCATACGACAGTAAATTGGTGCAGTAAGTTAGTACCTGGTGAGATAGGAGTTTACAGTCCTAATGACCTCTGGAAAGAAACTCCTTCTCATCCTCTCCGTTCTCACAGCATGGCAACGGAGGCGTTTGCCTGACCGTAGCAGCTGGAACAGTCTGTTGCAGGGGTGGAAGGGGTCTCCCATGATCTTGTTGGCTCTGGAGTTGCACCTTCTGATGTATAGTTCCTGCAGGGGGGCGAGTGTAGTTCCCATAGTGCGTTCGTCCGAACGCACTACTCTCTGCAGAGTCTTCTTGTCCTGGGCAGAGCAATTCCCAAACCAAATCGTGATGTTTTCGGACAAGATGCTTTCCACAGCCGCTGAGTGGAAGCACTCATGTGCTTTTGATGTGTACAATAAAAGACACAACGTGCTGGAGTAACTCAGCGGGTCAGGCAGCATCTATGGAGAACATTGGTAGATGATGTTTCCTGATCATTGTGAAGAAGGATCCTGGCCCAAAACGTCACCCCTCCATGTTCTTCAGAGCTGCTGCTGCCTACCCACTGTTACTCCTGCACTTTGTCTTTTTTGAGTTGCTAAATTTTGAAAGAAGACTGGTGGGACATAGAATTTCCCACGCTCAAAAAAATAAAAATAAAGAAAGTAACAATTCAATTTGCCCAAATCTCCTTCATTCTGAATTGAGTGAGGCCGGCGAGCGTCAGGGGAGAGGTTTTCAGCCGTGGAGCACTGCCAGAGGTGAGCTGGCCGGCAGAAGGTGCCGAGGTGGCGGCCGGTTCCGCTGTCTGGTCCCGGCGGCCGCTCGCATCCACCTTAGCTACTACTCCCCCCGGCCACAATGCGGTGGCTCCGCGCCCGGAGCGTCGCAGCATGTGAGTTGCTGGCATGATCCCCGACCCCCTCCTTCTCAACGCTCCTGCCCTCCCGCAACTTTACCCCGGGCCAGACTCCCCACACGCTGTGAAAGGAACTCCCACCCCCCCCCGCCCCCAATCATTTATCTATCCCTCATGCTTCCCATCAGCTGCCAACAATGAGGGATAGACTTGGCTATCCCTCAGTACAGCAACATCGTTCTTGAAATAGCGTCTTCTTTGCCGGGAAATATGGTATTAAAAAAAATATTGCTCAAATAAATTGACTTACCATATTATTTGTACCTGAACCCCATTCTTGTCTCTTTGTTTCCTAAAATACTGCTAAGATAAGGACAATCCACGTTTGAAAAACCCGCCAAGAAACCTGCGCTGCGCATGCACTGTGAACTGCTGTGCATGCACTGTGAACTGCTGTGCATGCGCAGTGCACAGTCCACGCTGCAAAGGCAGAATTTCAGCTGCCTTCAGCTCGCCTTGAAATTGACGGCTTCAAGCAGCATTGACAGCACGTCAGCTGCACCCACTTTCGCGTGTTACAAGCATTGCAGATGAAAGGCACGGGAGAATTATGCCTACCTGAGGGATCGATCTCTTAGGTAGGCATAATTCTCTAATGCCTTTACTATTTATATTTGATAATTACCATTTTTTAATTTTAGTCAGGGTAGGCAGCGCCTACCTTGCCTACCCTGTCGGCACGTGCCTGGTTTGCAGCATGCTGGAACGTAGGCCGAAAGTGTTCAAGTCTGGAGTAGATGCTCTCCCAGGCCTTGTTCATGCTTCAAGGCTTTGGTGCAGGCTCTGTGCTAATGACTATTCTGCTGATTTTGCATTAATGTGCTGGAGGTCTAGAGATGTTCACTAATCCCATTGGGAATTGGTGAAGTACCAGACTAGTTCTTGCTTAAGGCAAAACCCACCCAGTGAAAATAGCACGGTTGATTATATCCATCGCCTTGTATTGTGAACTAGGCAATGAATGTCAAGAGTTCGTCAAGACAGATCTGCTAATGCTGGGCAAGTCCATCAGTATCCCGATAATCCAAGCCCTGAGTTTCATTCTAAAGGGAATGTCCCACTTAGACGATTTTTTAGATGACTGGCGGCGACTGTTCAAGTCATAGCAGGTCGACGAAAAACCGGCGACTGGACCACCCCCCCACGACAATGTTTACGACAACCTACCACCGAGTCGACATCAAGTGACGGCAAGCTACCGACAAACGGTGACCCAATCGTCACGACTTAGTACGTCCACCTACGACACCTCCGACCACACAACGTCCACCCGCGATAAACTACGACCCTGTCGGCGACAACTGAAGACAATTCATTCGCCGATACCTGTTGGCGGTTGATGTAGGTAGTCGCCAATGGATGTTCACCAAATTCAACACCAGCGACAACCTACGTCACCTGGCGACAACCTACAACAGCATCTACGTCAGGAGAAGTCAAGATACCCTCATTGACTGTCGCTGAAAATGTTGAACATTTTGAAAATCCAGCGGCGATCAGAAAGACGCTACGACTCTTTGGGCGCCTGAGGAGACTACACACGACCATACAGGCGACACAGTGGCGACAGCCTAGTCGCCTGTAGAAGCCTAAAAAATAGCCTAAGTGGTACAGGCCATTTAGAATTCTATGTGAGAGTACTTTTACTGGTTTCATTCTTCCTATGCGTAGAAGTGATGGTTTTCAGAATTGACATAAAGCGTAGCAGTCACTTTGTGTACAAAGTTATTTACCATGCCATAAAAAAAACTGCCTGTACTTTAATGATAATTGAAATTCTCACAGTGACTAAAATGCAAGAACTTTGTACTCAGGCTTTTCATTCATCAGAAAGCAAAATGGACATGCATTGACAAGGTGGATGCAGTTGAAAAATGGAATGTAAGGAACGGCAAGATCGAGCCCGGGCATCTGACACTATGTGGCAGCAGCTCTACCAGCTGTGCCACTACCGGCACTGTTATTCGTTTTGGATATGGAAAATATATATCTTCCCGCCTCCAACATAAGAATCAACATAAGAAAGGCGAATGTTGAGTGGTCATGATAATGTGATTTTATTGGAAGTTGGAGGTTTCAAAGGAAGGAAAAAATGGAATTGGTGACATCTCCTGGAAATGCTTCAATGGGAAGAAATCTTTCTGAGTTCAGTGCGTTCAGACAAGTAGAAATCTCCATTGTTCAAGTAGTTGAGAGGGAGGGGTGGAAATCGATAGCATGCTTGAGCACCACAGTGGTTGAAAGTGATGGGGAATTTAGCACAAGTGTGTCGAATGTCATGAGAGGTGGCTGGAAATTGTCAGAAAGTAGAATGACAGGATGTAATCCCTTTTTGCTGGTTGCTTTGTGTGGCGATTTCATCATTGTGTGACAATGGTGGTTCAGATAGATTTAGTTGAATTTGAATGGGTTTGTGCAACTGGAATTGAAGTTTGATCATTTTTTGCTGTTGAACGCATCAACAGAATATGTGAGCATTGAGCAAATATTCCTTGTAATTCCCTAAAGTTCCCTAAAAACAACGTCCTAACTTTCTGCAGCATTGCATCATAGTGCAGTATACTGTACCACATCACCTAGCATTGTAATTCAATTTTGGGTTGTGAAGACATAATGTTCTGCTGAATAAAGACATATGGTGCTGGAGTAACTCAGAAACTCGGGCAGCATCTCTGGAGAACAGGAATAGGTGACGTTACCTTATGCCCCTGTCCCACTTAGGAAACCTGAACGGAAACCTCTGGAGACTTTGTGCCCCACCCAAGGTTTCCGGGCGGTTCCCGGAGGTTTTGTCAGTCTCCCTACCTGCTTCCACTACCCTGAAGGGTTTCGGCCCGAAACGTCGCCTATTTCCTTCGCTCCATAGATGCTGCTGCACCCGCTGAGTTCCTCCAGCAATTTTGTGTACCTTCGATATTCCAGCATCTGCAGTTCCCTTTTGAACACTTTGTCCACTACCTGCAACCTCCGGCAACCACCTGCAACCTCCGGGAACCGCACGGAAACCTTGGGTGGGGCGCAAAGTATCCAGAAGTTTCCGTTCAGGTTTCCTAAGTGGGACAGGGGCATTATACGCTTCCATATCTCTGTGTCCCTTTCCCCTGATTCTCGGTCTGAAGTCTGGTCTCGACCCGAAACGTCACTCATTCTTTTTATCCAGAGATGATGCCTGTCCTGCTGAGTTACTCCAGCATTCTGTGTCTAATAGATGACCTTTCAGATCGGGACCGTTTCTTCAGTACTCCCGATATGCTACCTAATTCTCCAGCAGTTACTCCAGCAAGTTGTCTTTTTTTGCAAACCAGTGTCTGCAGTTTTTTGTTTCTTCCTAATGAATGGCTTTCAACAAAATCCCTTCATGTTGACTCGATCCAGAAAATTACGACACATGGGATCCAGAGTGATTTGGATTTTAAATTGGCTTGGCCATGGGAGAGGGGCTAGTGGTGGTGTTATTCTGACTGGAGGTCTGTGAAAATGGTCTGCAAGGGCCATTGCTGTGACGTCTGATATATAGAAATGCTTTGGATGAAAATGTGAGTGAGCTGATCAGTAATTTTGCAGACTACATGTAAATTGATAAGTGAGGATAGTGAGGAAAGTTGCTGAAGGATGCAGCAGAAAATAGAAATATGGCCAGAGACACATGGTGTTTAATCTGGACAAGTGAGAGGTGTTGCACTTTAGGAGTTATGCAGCAAATGTCAGTCCCCTGAGAAGCATTGGTCTCTGTAAGCCCCCCCCCCCCCCTTGGTCATGACTGACCATGGGTGATGCATCCTAGTTGTTGGCTGCTTGCTCCAAACCTCGGCTGGAGCAGCTTCGCTTGTGGCTGAAGAGCCCAATGCGGGAGTGACAGTCTCTGTGGCAAAGGTCACATGTGTGTGTGGTCTGTGGTTTGTTGAAGTTGCTGCGCTCCTTTCTGCGTGCCCCCTTGTCTGTCACAGCGTTCAACAGTTTCTCTTCCCCCGTTTTGGGATGTCGGTTCAGAGTACCTTTCCACCTCGTGCGGTCAGCTGCAAGGCTCTCCCAGGACTCCACATCGCCTTCATAGCTCTTATTGGTCTATAGAATTGGTCTTTCGATTGATTATTGTGGTGCAAGTCCTTGGCTCCCTGAAATTGGTTATACAAGTGAATAGAGTGATAAAGAAGGGGTAAACCCCTGTCCCACGGTACCAGTTCAATCCAAGAGCTCTCCCGAGTTTGCCCTGATTCGAACTCGGAGATTTACGGTAATGGCCACTCGTCGGTACTCGGGGCTCTCGTGGACATTTTTCATCATGTTGAAAAATCTTCACGAGTCTTCCCGTGCTTACTTGCCGTTAGCGAGTCTTCCTGAGTACCTGCCGTTAGCGCTAAGAGACGTCCCCGAGCTCCGACGTACCCGCTACGTTCAATCTTACCACGAGTTTGATTTTTTTTAAACTCGGGAGAGCTCTTGGAATGAACTCATACCGTGGGACAGGGCTATTACCACACACATGCCTTCGTCAGTCAGGGCATTTAGTATAAAAGTCAGAAAGTCATGTTGCAGCTTATAAAATGTCTAGGCTATATTTGGAGTATTGTGTCCTGTTCTTGTTGCCCCATTGCTGGAAGGATGTGGAGGCTCCAGGCATGATGCTAAAGAGGTTCACCTGGATGCTCCTTGGGTTAGAGTATAAGCTGTAAGGAGGCATTGGACAAACTTGGCTTATTTTCTCTGTGGTGTTGGAAGCTAAGGTGCAACCTGAAAGAGTTATATAAAATTAAGACGCATAAATACAGTATTTTTTTTCCCCAGGGTGGAAATGTCAAATACTAGAGGGCTTACATTTAAAGTGATGGGGAAAGTTTAAAGGAGATTTACGAGGGTAAATTAAAAAAAATAATAATAGTAGCTGCCAGGGGAAGTGGTGGAAACAGAACATGATAGTAATTTGTGAGAAGCAGCGAATGCAGAGATATAGACTATGTGCAGTTTAAATTGGCATCATGGCCAGTACAGATATTGTGGGTTGAAGAACCTGGCCTGTGCTGTAGGTGTTCTATATTGAAATCACTTAATTTTATCAGTGTTTGATTTTGAAACTGTTTATGGTCTATAAGTTGTGCATTAATATTGAAGCCCATCATTTAAATTGTTTTGGTTGTTGATTGTGATCAAGGTTAATGATCATTGCTTCATGTAATTACCTGATAAAAATGCAATGTGAGTTAATCGTCAGAAGAATATTGGTCTTTATGTAAAATGCTTGCATTAAATGAGTACAGAACATAGTTACCCCTCATATAATTAAAGTACATCTCCCAAATTTATAGAAACAAATCTTAATTAATAATTTTGCCGCTCTTGCCTGCTGTGAAACCCTAATGCTATTGCAATGAGAAGAGGATGTTTCCACTAGTCTGGGAGAGTCTAGGACTAGAGGTCACAGCCTCAGAATTAAAGGACGTTCGTTTAGGAAGGAGCCGAGAAGGAATTTCTTTAGTCCGAGGGTGGTGAATCTGTGGAATTCACTGCCACAGAAGGCTATGGAGGCAAAGTAAGTGGATATATTTAAGGCAGGGATAGATTCTTGATTAGTACAGGTGTCAGAGGTTATGGGGAGAAGGCAGGAGATTGGGGTTAGGAGGCAGAAATAGATCAGCCATTATTGAATGACAGAGTAGACTTGATGGGCCGAATGGCCTAATTCTACTCCTTTCATTTATGAACATGGTAGGTAAGTGAAAGTAGCACTTCACTCTTAACAATGAAGAACCTTCATGGGCTCCCACAGCCCCCATGACACTCTGATCTCAGAATGATGTCAGAAGATCCTTCTCGAGGGTGAACCCTAGGAAAGCATCTGGTATTAAACCTGCACAGACCAACTGGCTGGGATTTTCACAGACATCTTCAACCACAATACAGGTGCCCAAAAAGAGCAAAGTGCACGTGCCTTAACGACTACTCACATTTGTGTCCAATCTGAGGAAGTGCCTCAAGGCTGGTTGGGATGCAAACCATCTCCTGCCTCTGTAACGATCTGGATGCATTTCAGTTTTCCTACTGCTTCTCGCTGCATCTCCACTCTGTGCTGGGTCACTTGGACAACTGGAGCATGTACATCAGACTATTGTTCATTGACTGCAGCTTGACATTCAACACCGTCCAAGCTCATTGTCAAACTCTGAGAACTGGGGGCTCTACTTGTAATGCAACCAAGACCTCGGCTTCCACATCGGCAGACTTCGATCAGTATGGATTGGCTACACCACCTTCTCGCTGACCATCAGCAAGGCTACCTCTGAGATCCACGCTCAGTTCCCTATTCTACTCCCTTATTCAACACAACTCCATAAGTAGAGATCACAACTCGAGAGGTTTTAAGATTGTTTTGAATAGGGGTAGATCTGGATATTGGGGAAGGTATTTAATTGAGTCAAGGCAGATTGCAATGTCAGCAGAAAGAGACACTCATTCAATAATCTGAGACGTCTTTTCAACAATGCATTCGCAGAAAATTGAAGAGGAAGATTTATCAATTATTTCATTAGATGCAGAAAAAGCATTCGACCAAGTAGGATGGGAATACCTCTTTAAAGTATTGCAAACATTTCAAATGGGAGAGAATTTTATCTCATGGGTAAAATGATTATATGACAAGCCTATTGATTGAATATTAACCAATAACATACTGTCTCCGAAATTTCAACTATCCAGGGGCAGTAGACAGGGTTGTGCATTATCACTCCTGCTATTTGCCCTCGCGATAGAGCCCCTAGCAGAAAGTATAAGAATCCATCCGAATATCCACGGTTATAATATTAAACACTCTAATAATATAATATCACTATATGCAGATGACGTACTATTATACATTACAAAATCGCAAATTAGCACACCAAACATATTAAATTTAATAGAGGAATTCGGTTCCTTCTCAGGATATAGAATAACTGGAACAAAAGCGAAATCATGACGATAAAACCTCATGAGCCGACACACCTTTTAAAATTCCCTTTTAGAATTGGCACAGAAAAATTTAAATATCTGGGTATTCAAATTACCAGAAAATACGACTCTTTATTTAATGCAAACTATTTGCCTTTACTAACCAAATTACATGCTTTGACTACATTTTAGAAAACACTTCCGATGTCTTTAATAGGCAGAATAAATGTCACAAAAATGATTTTTTTCCCACAAATTTTGTACTTATTTCAATCAATACCAATACACCTACATAAATTTTTTTTCCAAAAACTTGATTCCCACATCACAAATTTTACTTTGGACTATAAACCCCATAGAATCCAAAGACGACACTTATGTAAACCCAAAGAATTTGGTGGACCGACACTCCCCAATTTTTTGTACTATTACTGGGCAGTGAATATCAAAAATGTAATTTACTGGTTGGACAACTCAGCCCAACAGGTAGACTGGATAGTAATGGAGAGAGAGCATTGTTCTCCTTTTAACATTGGAGCGATCCTTCACTCCCCAATAAAATTGAATAATACAATATACAAGAAAAATCCGATTATCCATAGCACAATACGAATTTGGAGACAAATAAAATTTACTCTTAAATTAAGAAACCTATCGCTTCTCTCTCCTATAGCTAATAATCCATCGTTTAAACCATCTATTATCGACAAAACGTTTACTCACTGGGAAAGAATAGGAATTAAAATGTTTGGAGATATGTATGAAATGGGAAACCTTTTATCATTCCAAAAATTACAACTTAAATACAATCAATATTTTAGATACCTTCAAATTCGAGATTACTTGAAAAAACATACACAAGAATATCAAACTGACGTCAGATCTATTAGATGAAGGCATGAACAGAAAGGCAGAATTAAATAACTTAGTATCATACTTGTATAATATCATTCTAAATATAGCGATACCATCGTCAGATGCAATTAGTAGAGAGTGGGAACAAGAACTATCTATAAACATTTCTAAAGACAGATGGGATAAATATCTATATGTACATAAATGCTCGATTAATGTAAGACATATCCTAATCCAATAAACAAATTTTTTTTAAAGCAGACATAAGTTGTGTAGGGTTGATTGGGAACAGTTGTTATTGGGTAAGTTCACAGATGACAAGTGGGAGTTGATTAAACACCAGCTGACCAAAGTGCAGGATTGGCATATTCCAGTAAGGAGGCGGGATCAGAATGACAAGGTAACGGGCCTGTCCCACGAGCATGTGACGGCATGCGGCAAGCGCGACCAAACCATAAGCGGGGGCCGCGCGGAGGTCGAGTGAGTGACGTGAAGTTTGAGCGAAGTCCGCGGGAAGTTTGCGCATGACGTACGGCGTCAAGATGCTTCGTATGCCCGAAGAGGCGGTGCGTACGGCCTCAATGCGGCTGCGGGCCGGCAGGCAGTAGCCCCGCGCGATGTCGGACCAGCTCCGCACAACTCCATACGGCTCCGGCGATCAAAGTGGGACCGGCCCTGCAAGGTCGTACGTTTCAAGCGACCACGTTAGGTCGCGCTTGCCGCATGCCGTCGCATGCTCGTGGGACAGGCCCTTAAGGGAAGGGCGGATGACCAAGGAGGTTGTAAACATGGTCAGGAAGAAAACGAATATCGTTTATTGTCACGTGTACCGAGGTACAGTGAAAAGCTTTTGTTGCGGGCTAACCAGTCAGTGGAAAGGCAATACATGATTACAATCGATCCATTTACCGTGTATCAGATTCAATTTTAATTGTCATTGTCAGTGTACAGTACAGAGACAACGAAATGCATTCATTTCGTTGTCTAAGTATAGATACATGATAAGGAAATAACGTTTGGTGCAAGATAAAGCCAGTAAAGTTCGACCAAGGATAGTCCGAGGGTCATGCCAGGTTGAAGACGGTGGCATCAAATGCCACTCACGAGGAATTTAAAGTGAGTAGGAAAGAACTCAAGCGGGTGAATAGAAGGACCAAAAGGGGCCATGAAATTTTATTGGTCAGTTGGATTAAGGAAATTCCCAAGGCTTTTTATTTATGTACGTTAAAAATAAGAGGGTGACCTGGGAGAAGGAGGACAGCTTGAGGATAAGGGAGGGAATTTATGCTTGGAGTCAGAGGCAGCAGGTGAGATACTAAATAAGTGCCTGGCATCTGTATTCACCAAGGCAAAGGACTTGGAGACCAGCGAGATCAGTGTGGAGAATAGAGGTATGCTAGATAGACATGGGGAATACAAATCTGCTGGGGTAGTTTGAGATCGAGGGGGAGATGGTGATGACACTCCTGAAGACCATTAAGGTGGATACGTTCCCAGGGCCTGATGGGATCTATCTCAGTTTATTGAGGGAGACACAAGAGGAGATTGTTGGGGCCTTGACAAGGATCTTTGTTTGTTCTCCAGCCATAGATGATGTCCTGGAGGACTGGAGTGTGCCCAATATTGTTCCTTTGTGGATGAAGGGAATTGCAGGTCAGTTATCCTTGTGTTAGTGGTAGGGAAACTGTTGGAGAAAATTCTTCGAGATAAGTTTTATTTCCATTTTGAAGACTAATGCAGATAACCAGCACAGAGTTATGTGTAGGAAGGAACTGCAGATGCTGGTTTACTGTGAAGATAGACACAAAATGCTGGAGTAACTCAGCATCTCTGGAGAGAAGGAAGGGGTGACGTTTCGGGTCGTCGCCCTTCTGCAGACTATGCAGCCTTACTAACTTGAGTTATTTTTGAGGAGATGACAAAGGAGATTGATGATGGTAGAGCTGTGGTTGTATACATAGATTTTAGTAAGGCTCTTGCATACGGCTGAAGTGGGTTTTAGATATTCTGGCTGGAGGCCTGTAATCATTGGAGTTCCGCAGAGAACTGTGCTGGGACCTCTGCTCTTTGTGATATATAACCTGCCCATAAATATAGATAGGCACCTCATATTCCGCCTGGGTAGCTTGCTTCCGGATGGCATGAACATTGAATTCTCCCAATTTTGCTAGCCCTTGCTGTCTCCTCCCCTTCCTTAACCCTCGAGCTGTCTCCTCCCATCCCCCCGCCCTCGGGCTCCTCCTCCTCCCTTTTTCCTTCCTTCTCCCCCCCCACCCCCCATCAGTCTGAAGAAGGGTTTCGGCCCGAAACGTCACCTATTTCCTTCGCTCCATAGATGCTGCTGCACCCGCTGAGTTTCTCCAGCATTTTTGTGTACCATAAATATAGATAGGTTGGTGAGCATGTTTGCTGACAACACCAAAATAGGATGAGTTGCAGACAGAGGCAGGATGTTGGACGATACAGCGGGATATAGTTCAACTGCAGAAATGGGCGGAGAAATGACAGATGGAGGTTTTAGTTTTTAGTGATGCAGCATGGAATCGGACCCCACAGCCCACCGAGTCCATGCCGACCATCAATCGCATCTACATTGGTTCTAGGTTATCCCACTTTTGCCTCCTACACACCAATGGGCAGTTTACAGAAACCAATTAGATGTGAGAGGAAAGCGGAGCGCCCGGTGAAGACCCACGTGGTCTACATTCGATTTTCCAGCATCTGCAGTTCCTTCTTAAACATTGTATCTGTGGGGATCTGAAGAAAAAAGATTGCTGTAATACATCAGTACTCTGCAAGGTAGCTGCTGACAGGGTACCTGCTATGACCATGAGTTGATTTTTTTTTTTTTGTTTAAACCTGTTTTTACAGAGCATTTCAACAATGATAGCATGTCTTTTGTTTTGCAGTGTGGAAATTGGGGAGAGTGTGCGAGGTGAAGATGTGTACATCATCCAAAGTGGCTGCGGGGAAATCAACGATAATTTAATGGAACTATTAATAATGATAAATGCCTGCAAGTTTGCATCGTCATCTCGAGTCACTGCAGTTATTCCTTGCTTTCCCTATGCGAGGCAAGACAAGAAAGACAAGGTACCACTGAGTGTCTGGCTGTCTGGGGCATGTTGGGGCATTGGGGACTGGTAACTGTGGGGCAATAAAACAATGTGATATCGATGTAGGTTTGTTATATATAAATGAAAGTATTTGTAAGCATTGAAATGTAACTAAATATGGGAGAGATCTTTAATTTTTATAAACAACATTACATTTTTAATCTTGCAATGTTGTAGTACGTCTGCTTTTAAATCAGAAGGTCCCTTCATTCTGTCATTAATTGCGATTGACTTATGGGAACTCAGAGCCATACTGCATAGAAACAGACCCTTTGGCCCAACCAGCCGTCACTGACCAACGTGCCCCGTCTACACGAGTCACACCTGCTTGTGTTTGGCTCATATCCCTCTAAATCTTTCCTATTCATGTATCTGTCCAAATGTTTTTTAAACACTTGATACTACCTGCTGTAACTACTTCCTCCAGCAGCTAGTTCCATATACCTACCCCCCTGTGTCATTAAAACAAAAAAAGTTGCCCCTCAAGTTCCCATTAAATCTTTCCCCCCCAACCTTAAGCTTACATCCTCTGGTTCTTGATTCCCCTACTCTGGGTAAAAGATTTCTCTGGCGCTGTAAGCACTGTAAGGCAGCAACTCTACCGCTGCGCCACTGTGCCACACTATCTTAAAATATCTTAATTCATGCCTGTTACAAATGTGTCATTTATTGGTATTGTCAATTTTACAGTATGCACATTGCTCTCAGTAAGGGTTGCAATGGAAACAATAACTAAGTTAGATTTACATGAAGTAGTTTTGAGATGTCCATTAGAGGTGCTGTTGACCTTGAAGTATTACAGCACAACTTTACCTGTTTGGCTGCATTACACGTGCTTAGCACGTATTGTTCAAGCATGCAATACATATGAGTGTATAATTTTAATAATCTTATTTTTGGAATGACTCATGTTGCCATGCAACAAATTGTGGACAACATTCAGGCTTGGATTGATGAACTGTGAGAAACATTTCTTCACCTTGCAAGTGCCAGATAATTTCCCTTAACAATATCAGTGACTTCAATATAATTCTCTTTGAATTTGTTGAACTGCCCAACTGTCAGCATTATAGAACCAGATAACCATATAACAATTACAGCACGGAAACAGGCCATCTCGACCCTTCTAGTCCGTGCCGAACACGTATTCTCCCCTAGTCCCATATACCTGCGCTCAGACCATAACCCTCCATTCCTTTCCCGTCCATATAACTATCCAATTTATTTTTAAATGATAAAAACGAACCTGCCTCCACCACCTTCACTGGAAGCTCATTCCACACAGCCACCACTCTCTGAGTAAAGAAGTTCCCCCTCATGTTACCCCTAAACTTCTGTCCCTTAATTCTCAAGTCATGTCCCCTTGTTTGAATCTTCCCTACTCTCAGTGGGAAAAGCTTATCCACGTCAACTCTGTCTATCCCTCTCATCATTTTAAAGACCTCTATCAAGTCCCCCCTTAACCTTCTGCGCTCCAAAGAATAAAGCCCTAACTTGTTCAACCTTTCTCTGTAACTTAGTTGCTGAAACCCAGGCAACTGGGGTGCGATTCAGGAAGGGTGCTCATTGTAAGGATCTTGCATCCATATCTAATCAGCCACACATTCTGGCTCCCAATACCTTTTCCACTAAGTGTCATAGAGTGTGGAAACAGGCCCTTCGGCCCAACTCGCCTATACCGGCCAAAATGTCCCAGCTACACTAGTCCCATCTGCCTGTGTTTGTTCCATATCCTTCCAAACCTGTCCTATCCATGTCCCTGTCTAACTGTTTCTTAAATGTTGGGATAGTCCCAGCCTCAACTACCTCCTCTGGCACCTTGTTCCATTCACCCACCACCCTTCATGTGAAAAGGTTACCCCTCAGATTCCTGTTAAATCTTTTCCCCTTCACCTTAAACCTATGTCCTCTGGTCCTCGATTCATCTATTCTTTCCTAAATGTCCGGATAGCCCCTGCCTCAACAAGCTCCTCTGGTCCTCGATTCACCGACTCTGGGCAAGAGACTCTGTGCGTCTACCCGATCTATTCCTCTCATGATTTTGTACATGTGCATGGCATAAATGAGTAGCATGGTGGAATAGTGTTCACCTGCCTTAGTGACGCAAGCTAAGTCTATACAGAAAGCCTGATACCACTAGGGACGAAGCAGTCTGCTTAATTCGTATTCCATCCCCCAATGGGTACATTTGTTTATACACAGCACTGGGTAGACTGGTGGCGGCAATGTTTATCTTCAAAGAAATGCAGCGATTCCCAAATCCGTGACCTCTACTTCTTAGAAGGATATAAACAGCAGCTGTATTGGAACTTCCTCATTTGCAGGTTGACCCCCAGGTTGAAAATATATTTGCATTTCTTCATTACTGCTGACATGAAATCGTTTGAATTTTGTAGGTACCAGCAGTGACATTGAAAACTCTTGAGGACAATTGAGAACGTGTGATAAACACCTATATTCCATGAAAGAAAGTTCCATGGCGTTAATACATTAACTGTGTCTAATGCTTGTTGATAACACAAGAATATCAAAGGTAGTGGCAAAAACAAAATTTGTTTGATTGCCATCGCAAGGAGTAAAAATCAAATGTCAACTCTGCACAGCAGATTTCCTCTTGCAAAAGAACTTAATTCACTGCTAGGATATGAAAATATTTTCATTTATCGTCATTTTAAGATTGACTGATTTTAATACTTTAACTTCTTCCCGCCCCCCCCCCCCCCCCCCATCCCCACATCAGTCTGAAGAAGGGTCTCGACCCAAAACGTCACCTATTCGCTCCAGAGATGCTGCCTCACCCGCTGAGTTTCTCCAGCATTTTTGTCTACCTTTAATACTTTAACAATTCTGCAACAATGTCGCCAATCGTACACTAGTAGAACTACATTGATTTTTAACAAATTCTTGTCGTAAGGATTTCTATTGTGTACAGATAGATCTGTGCTGTTTAATTTGGCCCATTAATAATGTTGGTTCCTTATAAACATGAATCACAAGGTGCACGATCTCTTAATCTGAGATAAAAACTCTTCAAGCTTTGTCTTGATGACCAGTGGGCATAAAGTCTTGCTGATGAAGCTGAGGTCACTAAAGTCACAAAAGTGTATAACTACAGAATCGGTGCAGCGGTAGAGTTGCTGCCTTACAGCGCTGGAGACCCAGGTTTGATCCCGACTACGGGTGCTCTCAACATTCTCCCCGTGACCGTGTGCGTTTTCTCCATGATCTTCGGTTTCCTCCCACACTGCAAAGGCGTAGAGGTTTGTAGGTTCACAAAATTGCTGGAGGAACTCAGCGGGTGCAGCAGCATCTATGGAGCGAAGGAAATAGGCGACGTTTCGGGCCGAAACCCTTCTTCAGACTGATGGGGGGTGGGGAAAGAAAGAAGGAAAAAGGGAGGAGAAGGAGGAGCCCGAGGGCGGGCGGATGGGAGGGTGGGAGGAGACAGCTAGAGGGTGAAGGAAGGGGAGGGGACAGCACAGGCTAGCCAAATTGGGGGAATTCAATGTTGATGCCATAAGGGCGCAAGGACCCCAGACGGAATATGAGGTGCTGTTCCTCCAATTTCCGCTGTTGCTCACTCTGGCAATGGAGGAGACCCAGGACAGAGAGGTCGGATTGGGAATGGGAGTGGGAGTTGAAGTGCTGAGCCACCGGGAGGTCAGGTAGGTTATTGCGGACTGAGCGGAGGTGTTCGGCGAAACGGTCGCCCAACCTACGCTTGGTCTCACCGATGTAAATTAGCTGACATCTAGAGCAGCGGATGCAGTAGATGAGGTTGGAGGAGATACAGGTGAACCTTTGTCGCACCTGGAACGACTGCTTGGGACCTTGAATGGAGTCGAGGGGGGAGGTGAAGGGACAGGTGTTGCATTTCTTGCGGTTGCAACGGAAAGTGCCCGGGGAGGGGGTGGTGCGGGAGGGAAGGGAAGAATTGACGAGGGAGTTGCGGAGGGAGCGGTCTTTGCGGAAGGCAGACATGGGGGGAGATGGGAAGATGTGGCGAGTGGTGGGGTCACGTTGGAGGTGGCGGAAATGGCGGAGGATTATGTGTTGTATTTGCCGGCTGGTGGGGTGAAAGGTGAGGACCAGAGGGACTCTGCCCTTGTTGCGTGTGCGGGGATGGGGAGAGAGAGCAGTGTTACGGGGTATGGATGAGACCCTGGTGTGAGCCTCATCTATGGTGGCGGAGGGGAATCCCCGTTCCCTGAAGAACGAGGACATTTCCGATGCCCTGGTATGAAATGTCTCATCCTGGGAACAGATGCGGCGTAGGCGGAGGAATTGGGAGTAGGGGATGGAGTCTTTACAGGGGGCAGGGTGGGAAGACGTGTAGTCCAGATAGCCATGTGAGTCAGTGGGTTTGTAATGTATGTCGGTCAGGAGTCTGTCCCCTGCGATGGAGATGGTGAGGTCAAGGAATGGTAGGGAAGTGTCGGAAATCGTCCAGGTGTATTGGAGTGCCGGATGGAAGTTGGTGGTGAAGTGGATGAAGTCAGTCAGTTGTGTGTGGGTGCAGGAGGTGGCACCAAAGCAGTCGTCAATGTGTTTGTAGGTTATTTGGCTCGGTATAAATGTAAATTGTCCGTGGTATGTGAAGGATAGTGTTAATATGAGGGAATCGCTGGTCGGTGCGGACTCGGTGGGCTGAAGGGCCTGTTTCTACGCTGTGTCTCTAAACTAAGCTAAAAAGATTTGAAAGATCGTTATATATATCTGCTGTAAATAAATAATGCTAATATAAGCTGTTGAAAATGGCAGTGTTTTTCACAACTTATTTTCTGTGAAAAGCCATAATGCATACAAAGGTGGCATCAGAAGAAATAACCATGTACTCAGTGTAGGGCTATCAGTGACACATTTGACTGTTTAGGAGGCATTTAGACAGACAGGGAAGGAGTAGACTGATGCAATGTGTGAGCAGATGGGATTAAATTGGCATCATGGTTGGCACAGATATGGTGGGCTGAAAGGCCGATTTTTACATCATACTGTGGTAGGAAGGAAATGTAGACACTGCTTCAAACCAAAGATAGGCACAAAATGCTGGAGTAACTCAGCGGGACAGGCAGCATCTCTGGAGAGAAGGAATGGGCGACTTTTCGGATCGAGACCGTTCAGACGGTGGTCAGAAGAAGGTCTGTGGAGATGCTGCCTGTCCCACTGAGTTACTGCAGCATTTTGTGTCTATCTTTTGCATCGCCCTGTCCCATGTCTAAGCAATGTCACACCAACCTGATTCTTCCATAGCAAATCAATTATTGTAGGATGTCAGACACTTTCTGGAAATCAAATGTTTGTACTGGAGATCTTATTCAAATCTTGTCTTATTTTAGAGTCGAGCCCCTATTTCTGCTAAGCTCGTGGCCAACATGCTATCAGTTGCTGGAGCAGATCATATTATCACCATGGACTTGCACGCTTCCCAAATACAGGTGAGTGTATCACATGATATTGGTCAAACAATGGTACCAAATTTCTATTATCGTAAGATGGGTTTCATTGTATGAGGAGTTTCATTAAATGTTTTATAGCATTCAATACAAAACCATGTTCATTATTTTTTTTTTTTATTGTATACAAGGTCAATAGAACGCTACAGGAACTGTTCATCTCATGCAATTCTTCCCAATCTAAAGAGGGAAAAAGCAATATATTCAATAATCATAAAGGAATGCTCAGTTTAATATCCGGTATCAATTAAACTGATATCTTTGCATTTTGACATGCTGCTGTACCAGCAGATTAATCCATTCGGTTCATATTTGTGCAAATGATGGCTCGAGTGTTTGCTGGAATCAGCGTGCTGGAGATTTATTTGGATATAGAATCAGGAAGAAACTTGATTAGTATGGGTTATGGGTGTCATGGGTTACGGGGAGAAGGCAGAAGAATTGTGTTGAGAGGGAGAGATAGATCAGTCACTATTGAATGGCAGGGTAGATTGGAATGACCTAATTCTGCTCCTATCACTTATGATCTTATGAACTAAGGAGGTCACAGTGGCGCAGCGGTAGAGTTGCTGCCTTACAGCAAATGCAACGCCGGAGACTCTGGTCCGATCCCGACTACAGGTGCTGTCTGTACGGAGTTTGTACGTTCTCCCTGTGACCTGCGTGGCTTTTCTCTGAGATCTTCGGTTTCCTCCCACATTCAAAAGATGTACAGGTTTGTAGGTTAATTGGCTTGGTAAATGTAAATATTGTCCCTGGTGGGTGTAGGATAGTGTTAATGTGCGGGGATCGCTGGTGGGCGCGGACCCGGTGGGCCGAAGGGCCTGTTTCCACGCTGTCTCTCTAACCTAAACTAAACTATAATATTGTGGATTATATTAAACCTCCCATCAGCATGAGATGATTAAAATGCTGATGCAGTTTGATACAGAGGTATCTCTTGAGAGAGGAAAATAGATTGTGGATGTAGGTGTAATACTTTTCCAAATGATGGAAAGTTGGAAAACATTGCCAAATTAAAATTCAAATGAAAGCTTGACTTATTACATTCCTTTAGGGAATGCTTGAGGGCCTTCCATAGTGTATTCCTTTAAGGAATGCCTTCCTACTGCACATGTTACTGTCTGATGTCTGTTGTGAGCTCAGTGAAAGGCCAGACTGGATTTTTAACTCACTGTGGTCTTAGGCAGTCCCTCAGGCTTGCAGATGACTTCTCCAGTTCAGTGGGGTTTTCAATGTAATGTTGTAGCTCCCTCCGAGTCTACCACATTTCAAACTGGTGCTTGACGGGGCAGCTTGGGGTGTTTGTAACCTTGCCCGCACCTGAGGTAATATGCACTTGGCCTGCAAATGCTTCAGTCTTAAGGGCTTGTCCTACCAGCATGCGATTGCATGCATCTAGCGCGACCAAACGTGGTCGCTTGAGGCGTACGGCCACGCGGGGCCGGTTCCACTTTGAACCGCGGAGTCGTATGGAGTTGTGCAGGGCTGGTCCCGACATCATACTCACCAATCAGCTGGGCAGGAGGCGGGCCGACTGAATTTGGACGTCGCACGGCGTCGGGAGGTGTCGTCATCACGCAACAGCACGCGCTAGGCGTACGTCAAGATGCTGCGTACGACGTCAGGACGCGGCATACGCCCTCAATGCACCTGCGGGCCGAGAGGCCATTGGCGCGCGGAATCTTCGGACAATGTGGGATTTTCTGAGCCCCGCGCGATGTTGGGCAAGACCCAGTGGAATCATTACTGAGGTTCGGCCGAGAAGGTGGTGAGGGTCGGGAAGGCGGTGGATGTTGGTGCTGCTCCTCATGGCGGGCAATGCCCTGGGTCTCGACCCCATGGCGGTCAGGCAGGTGGCTCGGTCCAGCGGTGGAGCCCCGAGCCTGCGGATGGTCGAGTTGAGTGTCGGTGGAGGGACCGGTCTGGAGGCGGACAAGTTTGTGATCATTGGTCGAGTCCAGGTTGGCAAGGAACCGTTTGTTGAGGGCGTGGATCTGGCATTGAATGAAGTAGAGTTGGGGATCCATCTACCGCAAGTGTGGGTGAGTGAGGCCCGGAGCTGCGGGAGAGTCAGAGCAAGGGCCTGCTGGCACTGGAGTATCGCAGCCCGTGTAGAACGCAGGGCACGGACTGAGAACTGTTGTAAGAAGTAGCCGATGGAGTGCAGGTACCCGAGATCTGGGTTGGGTCAGCACTGGGAGGTCTGGAACCGGAGTTGGACCACCAAGGCACAAGATGGAAATGCAGGCAATGTACCTGGCTGTGGTGGCAAGTCTGGAGTGAAACATGGTCGTAAAGACGAACATCAGTAGGAATCACAGCAGGTGCAGTGAGAGATGGTCTCATAGAACTCCTGTTAGAGAGATGAGGAAAACGTCTTCAACGTAGGATTAGCTTGAGAAGATATCGCAGTGGAGCAGACAAAATGTATAGGAAGGAACTGCAGATGCTGGCTTATACCGAAGATAGACACAAAGTCCTGGAGTAACTCAGTGGGACAGGCAGCATCTCTCAGGACATGGATAGGTGGTGTTTTGGGTCAGGGCCTTTCTTCAGACTGATTGTAGTTGAGGGGGCGGGAAAGGGGTGGGACAAAGCCTGGCAAGTGCCAAGTTGAAACGGGGCTCTGGAGGAAATGGGTGGGTGATGTTTCAGCTAGGAACCATTCTTCTGCTTTTTGAAAAGGTCTAAAGAGGCTAGAAGGCCGTCTGGGGAGTCTCGAGGAGGAGGTCCTTTGTAAACGGCAGAAGGGGTCATCAGTGGGTGGTGAGGACTCCTTCCCATAGAAAAAGGTTCAGAGGCAGAGGCGACGGAAGAAAAGCTCTATGCTTTATGCTATCAGAAAAGGTGTGAAGCAGGGTCTCGACCCGAATCGTCACCCATTCCATCTCAAGAGATGCAGCCTGTCCCGCTGAGTTACTCCAGCTTTTTGTGTCTATCTTGGGCTCTATGTCATGGCGGGCCCGGAACCCGTTGAGGTGGGGGCGGAGGGGAACGGAGGTGAGGCCTCTGTTGAGGACAGACCGTTCAGTATCGGAAATAGGGAGGTCAGGTAGGGTGGTGAAGACATGATAAGGGTGGGGGTTGGGGCCAGGGGAGCGGACGGAGGTTTAGACAAGGTCTGGTGGGGGGTTCAGAGAGGAAGGGAGCGTGAGGAGTAGTGTTTTTGTGGGGATATTCGGAGGGGTGACCTGGTTAAAAGGGGAAGACCCATCATTACTGAGGTTCCCTGTAAGAGAGGGGAACCAGTGCGACCCAGCAGAGTCAGACCACGTGGTGTTGTAGTCCGCAGCGTGGAGGCTGTGGGCCTGGGGGTGAGGCTCCGGCCCGCTGCTGGACTGTGGAGAGACGAGGGTCGGCAGAGTCGCTGGTGGAGGCCCGCGGGGGGGGGGCAGCAGTAAAGGTGAGGGTCGGTGGCCCCGGTCAGTGGAGAGGCGGTGGGAGTCGATGGCAGCGGAGGCATCGGTAGTCCTGGGAAGACACTGAGGATCGTCATCAGTGGAAGTGTCAAAATCCTGAATCCTGAAGAAGGGTTTCGACCTGAATCGCCACCCATCTTTTTACCCCAGAGATGCTGCCTGACCCGCAGAGTTACCCCAGCACTTTGTGCCTACCTTCAGAATAAACCAGCATCTGCACTTCCTTCCAACACATTGTTTAGGTATTGTCAGTGTATGAGCTTGAATAAACATAGCCTGAAGGTTGAAGGTTCCTGTCTGCCCTGTGGGTGCACTCCACTACAATATTGTTGTAGGTGAGGCACAGTATTGTAATGTGGAGGATTGTGAAGAGGGGTGGTATTGATGGCAGTAGGGTAGGAGAGAAGGCAGGTACAGGATACTGAGTTGGATGATCAGCCATGATCATATTTAATGGCGGTGAAGGCTCAAAGGGCCGAATGGCCTACTCCTGCACCTAATTTCTATGTTTCTATGTCTATGTTTTACTTGTAATAGCAAAATTGTAGAATTCTGTTCCATTTGTCTTGTTACATTGACATTATGTGATGTTTTGAACATAATTGAGATTTAAAAAAAATGTAAAACAGCTAAAGTTGATTTAAGTTGCAGTAAATCTACTTATTTTGCGTAACTGAATTCATTAAAATCTAAATATTATCCTGTTTTCAGCCTTATTGACGATTTTAGAATTTAAAATTAATATACAGCAAATGTGTGCAAGCATGTATTTTATCTGTTTATCAATATTTTCATCTTTCAATTACATTTTTACTATCTTCTCCAGGACATGAAACAGGAAAAATGTGATTGCAGCATTGATTGTCACTTAGTAAGAATTACATTTTGCTGTGATATTTTAAAAAGGTAAAACCTACAAAAATCCAAGTATCAGAAAATTGACAATCAGGAATTCAATATTCAAAGCAGATGTCAGACATGTTAGTGAGGATAAAAATTGTTACCTTGTGGTTTTATAAATTTGCAATCATTTTCTTTGTCCTTGTTAGGGTTTCTTTGACATCCCTGTGGATAACTTGTATGCGGAACCAGCAGTACTGCGGTGGATAAAGGAAAATATCCCAGAGTGGAGGAACTCTATAGTTGTGTCCCCAGATGCTGGTGGAGCAAAGAGGTGAGTTGAGACCAAACTTTGTTGCTTCCGGAGGTGTGAAAGTAGTCAATGGAATTCGCTGTTAGTTACGGATACAATTGCATTTTATTTTTAATTACTTTGGCTTTAGAAACAATTTGAGATTGAGTATAGAAGCTGGGAGGTCAAGTTGCATTTGCATAAGATGTTTGTGAGACCGTATTTAGAGGATTGTGTTCAGTTCTTGGCACCGTGTTATGGGAAAGATATTGTCAAGCTGGAAAAGGTTCAGAGAAGATTTACGAGAATGCCGCCAGGACTAGAGGGTCTGAGCTATAGGAAGAGGTTGAGTAGCTGGGTCTGTATTCCTTGGAGCGCAGGAGGATGAGGGGTGATCTTATGGAGGTGTATAAAATCATGAGAGGAATAGGTCAGTTAGATGCGCAGTCTCTTGCCCAGAGTAGAGGAATAGAGGACATAGGTTCAAGGTGAAGGGGAAAAGATTTAATAGGAATCTGAGGGGTAACCTTTTCACACAATGGGTGGTGGGTGTAAGGAACAAGCTGCCAGTGGAGGTTGTTGAGGCTGGGGATATCCCATCGTTTAAGAAACAGTTAGACAGATACATGGATAAGATAAGTTTGGAGGGAGTTTGGACAAGTGCAGGCAGGTGGGACTGGTGTGGGCTGGGACATGTTGGCCGGTGTGGGCATGTTGGGCCGATGGGCCTGCTTCCACACTGTATCACTATGACTCTATGACTGGTTTACTGTAATTGAGTTATTTTGTTGTTATACCTTCAGGGTGACATCAATTGCAGATAGGCTGAATGTTGAATTTGCTCTCATCCATAAGGAAAGGAAAAAGGCAAATG
This sequence comes from Amblyraja radiata, assembly GCF_010909765.2. Lineage (NCBI taxonomy): Eukaryota > Metazoa > Chordata > Chondrichthyes > Rajiformes > Rajidae > Amblyraja > Amblyraja radiata. Next base: position 50,620,952 of record NC_045969.1, read on the forward strand.
AGGTGGACAGAATGGTGCTTGTTGGTGACGTTGTAAACAGAGTCGCCATTCTTATAGATGACATGGCCGACACATGCGGAACCATTTGTCACGCTGCTGATAAGTAAGTAATCGTGGCCAAACTAGTTTTTGTTTAGTTTTAGAGATACAGCGCAGAAACAGGCCCTTCGGCCCACCAGGTCCACGCCGACCAGCGATCCCCGCATATTAACATTATCCTACACACACGAGGGACAATTTTTACATTTACCATGCCAATTAACCTACAAACCTGTACGCCTTTGGAGTGTGGGAGGAAACCGAAGATCTCGGAGAAAACCCACGCAGGTCACGGGGAGAACGTGCAAACTCCATACAGACAACCCCCGTAGTCGGGGTCTAACCCAGGTCTCTGGCGCTGCAAGCGCTGTAAGGTAGCAACTCTACCACTGTGCCACCCGATAGTTCACGGAGGTTAGTTTTGCCATTGGGGCTTCTCCATTTGATTTTGCATATGCACTTGGAGGGGAGAATTTGTCAAAAACCTTGGCCTCCAAGCTGTTTCCTTGAATTACAGTTGGGGATACATGTGTATTAAGGGGAGGTTTAATGGGCACCAGGATAGGTTGGACTGCATTTTGCATAGAAAAAGGGCTGTGCTTAGTTGACCGTTCATTTTAATAGCTGCCTTCCTCCCACTGTATTCTTGTAGCCTCGATCTATTTACATTTCATCAGTGGAAGATTTGGAGTGTTTATTTAAAGAACGGGTCCTTTATTAAATGGGGTGCTGTGTTACTGACATCTCCACGAATCTTGCAAAGCCCCAGTAGTCAAAACAACTGTATGTGCACTGAATTGTTAAAATGAGCAGTCTTCAGAATCCCACACATTACACTTCTCTCATTCAGCATGTGCACAATGGATCAGTAGGTTTTTTTTGATGGTTGACTAAGATTTTTGTTGGTTGCCCCAAGACAATGCATCAGTATTGCTGAAGTGGAGATGGGCAAGATTTTCTAAGTTTCTAGGTGTAAAAAAATATCAACTATCAGAACCAAGAAAGCACTGTAACACCCATATTTCCTCCGAAAGCTGAAGAAATGCAACATAACGCCTATGATTCTTACCAATTTTCGCAGAAGCATCTTGGAAAGTATCCAGTCGGTATGCATCACAGATGCTATGGCAACTGCTCTCACAAGAGATTGCAGAGAGTTGTGAATGTGGCCCAGTCCACCACTCAAGCCAGCCCCCCTCTTCCCCTCCAACCCCCCCACCTGGCCATCATCACTATACTGCTTCCTGCTGTAGCAAAGCTGCCACATAATCAAGAACCACACAGATCTCTCTCCTCTTGTTCTGTCAGACAGAAAATACAAAAGATTGGAAGCATCTACACCACCAGATTCGAGCAGCTTCTTCCCCGCCATCATCAAACTCTTCAATGGACCTCTCCATGGCACGGTGGCGCAGCGGTAGAGTTACTGCCTTGCAACGTTTTCAGCACCGGAGACCCGGGTTCGATCCTGACTATGGGTGCTGTCTGTACGGAGTTTGTACGTTCTCCCCGTGACCATGCGGCTTTTCTCTTCGGTTTCCTCCCACACTCCAAAGACGTGCAGGTTAATTGGCTTGGTATAAATGGACATTGTCCCTGGTGTGCATAGGATAGCGTTAATGTGCGGGGATCACTGGGCAGTGTGGACTTGGTGGGCCGAAGGGCCTGTTTCCGCGCTGTATCTCTAAACTAAACTCTCGAATGCTCGGGATGAATTTCCCAATCTTCCAGTCTATCAGGTTGCTGCCCTTGCACTTTAAAAAAAATTGCTCTTTCTTTGTAGCTGGAAAACTATATTTAGAACGTTTTAATTTTGCATTCCCTGACACACAGGTATGGTATGATTTGCTTGGATGACATGCAAAACAAATATTTTCATATCTTAGTACACGTGACAATAATAAACCAGTACTTGCAAAGTCTGATCACAAACACTTCTGTCAGTTGGTCTGCACAGGCATGACATGTATAAATGAAAGATTGAAAGGTAAATACATTTGCCTTGTGCCAGGCACCAAACTCCTTATGGAGATCAGTCACTGTATTTGCTACACATTTGGCTTTCTTGGCTTTAATGACTCTGAATGTGTGGGTTGCAACCATAGCCAGATTTATCTGGCTATCTGGCAACCATATCAGATTTCTGCAAAAAATGCTGTGACTGTACAAATATAAATTCTAGTTTGGGGACTGGGAATCTCATAAGAAGGCAAAGGTGAGCCCGCTGTATTTTGGGTATACTTACAATTCTGCTCGTAAATCTACGGTGCATGTTTGAAGACATTCATCATGTTCTTTGGTTTCCTCTGGTGACCGTCCTGTGTGAGTGAGAGCAACCCCACCTGCTTGTGAATCCCTGTTGGATAATGACACGTTGATGCAGATAAGCACTAATATGTTCATGGTTCAAATGCTAAATAAAATGCTAAGGTTATCAGGCAACTGAAGCATCCGACCGTGACCAGGGAGCAGTCCTGAACTACGATCTACCTCATCGGGGACCCTCAGACTATCTTTGATCGGACTTGACTGGCTTTACCTTGCACTAAACATGATTCAGTTGCCTGTCAGTTTCATAGCAAAAGGATTTGAGTATAGGAGCAGGGAGGTTCTACTGCAGTTGGACAGGGTCTTGGTGAGACCACACCTGGAGTATTGCGTACAGTTTTGGTCTCCTAATCTGAGGAAAGACATTCTTGCCATAGAGGGAGTACAGAGAAGGTTCACCAGACTGATTCCTGGGATGTCAGGACTTTCATATGAAGAAAGACTGGATAGACTCGGCTTGTACTCGCTAGAATTTAGAAGGGGGGATCTTATAGAAACTTACAAAATTCTTAAGGGGTTGGACAGGCTAGATGCAGGAAGATTGTTCCCGATGTTTGGGAAGTCCAGAACAAGGGGTCACAGTTTAAGGATAAGGGGGAAATCTTTTAGGACCAAGATGAGAAAAACATTTTTCACACAAGAGAGTGGTGAATCTCTGGAATTCTCTGCCACAGAATGTAGTTAAGGCCAGTTCATTGGCTATATTTAAGAAGGAGTTAGATGTGGCCCTTGTGGCTAAAGGGATCAGGGGGTATGGAGAGAAGGCAGGTACAGGATACCGAGTTGGATGATCAGCCATGATCATATTGAATGGCGGTGCAGGCTCGAAGGGCCGAATGGCCTACTCCTGCACCTATTTTCCATGTTTCTATGTTTCTATTCCCTAATCATGTATTTGTACCCTGCGAATGGCTCGATTGTAATCATGTATTGTCTTTCTGCTGACTGGATAGCACGCAACAAAAGCTTTTCACTGTACCTCGGTACACGTGACAATAAACTAAACTGAACTGAGATGTACTGAAATTAAAGCAGTGAAAATCCCCCAATTGCAGCAAAAACACTGTATAAGCATCAGTTTGGCTAATATACCCTTAAATTTAAGTCTATTTTGCTTAAGTTTTTTTTAAATCGCATAACATGGAAACAGTTAATTCAGCCCAACTTGTCCCTACTAACCAAGATTCTCCATTTGCCCATTTGCCTCTGTTTGCCCCAAATCCCTCTAAACTTTTCCTATCCATGTACCTGCTCAAATACCTTGTAAATGCTGTGTTAATCATGTAAAGGTGTGTGGGAGCAGGGTTTACATTACCTTTTTTCCTATATAACAAGGTCTTCATAATGAGGAGTTGAGTATAGGAGCAAAGTGGTCCTTCTGCAGTTGTACCGGGCCCTAGTGAGACCACACCTGGAGTATTGTGTGCAGTTTTGGTCTCCAAATTTGAGGAAGGACATTCTTGCTATTGAGGGAGTGCAGCGTAGGTTCACCAGGTTAATTTCCGGGATGGCGGGACTGTCATATGCTGAGAGAATGGAGCGGCTGGGCTTGTATACACTGGAATTTAGAAGGATGAGAGGGTTTCATATTGAAACATATAAGATTATTAAGGGATTGGACACGCTAGAGGCAGGAAACATGTTCCTGATGTTGGGGGAGTCCAGAACCAGGGGCCACAGTTTAAGAATAAGGGGTACAGAACGGAGATGAGGAAAAACGTTTTCACCCAGAGAGTTGTGAATCTGTGGAATTTGCTGCCTCAGAAGGCAGTGGAGGCCAATTCTCTGGATGCTTTCAAGAGAGAGTTAGATAGAGCTCTTAAAGATAGTCAGGGGATATAGGGAGAAGGCAGGAACGGGGTACTGATTGTGGATGATCAGCCATGATCACAGTGAATGGTGGTGCTGGCTCGAAGGGCCGAATGGCCTACCCCTGCACCTATGGTCTATAAGGAATCTGAAATCCTTGGGATAGGAGGTGGAAAAGAAGTTGGGTGGGAGGGGAAGTGGAAAAAGACAACAAATTAAAATGGTCTACCAAGCTCACTCTGGGTAAAATTAGTTTTCACTTTAACGTGTTTTTGACAACATTTATAGGCAGTATGTGGGCAGTGTGAATGCTGGTGACAGGACAATATGCCTTACATCAATATTGGAGCTTGGGCTTTTATTAACTTGCTGATCATTCCAGTTCTGATCTGAAGTTTGCTTAGTTTAGTATAGATACAGCGCGAAAACAGGCCCTTCAGCTAATAAGTCTGCACCAACCAGCGATCCCCGCACATTAACACTATCCTACTCACACTGGGGACAATTCTTTTGTACATTTATACCAAGTCAATTATCCTACAAACCTGTACGTCTTTGGAGTGTGGAAACCTAAGATCTTAGAGAAAACCCACGTAGGTCACGGGGACAACGTACAAACTCCGTACAGACAGGCACCCATAGTCAGGATCGAACCCGGGTGCCTGGCGCTGTAAGGCAGTAGTTCCGCAGCTATGCTACCATGCCACCTTAAAACCTAGTGCTTGAAATTTGACTATGACTTAAAAAAACAGATGGAATAAAAGGGTCCTTTAAATGGAAGGGAATACTTTCTTGTCACATGTGACAAGGCACATATGCTGGGTGATGTAACTAGTTGGGTTTCCTAGGGGTGAGTTCTTGATCCTCAATTATTTTTTTGTTTTACCTTAATGATGTGAAGGAAGGAATGAAATGTGACTTTTCAGAGTTTGCCATTGATATGAAAATAGGGGATGATTTGGGATGAGGATATCACAGAATCACAATGCCATATAGATTGAGTAACTGGTAGAAAGCCTGGAAAATTGAGTTTAACATGGGGATTTGCAAACTCATGGACTTCAGTGAGAGGAACCAAATGGTAGATTGTTATCAAAATGCAGTGTGTTCAGAGGAGTCTTGGTGTTCTCGTGTGGGGAATCACAAAGCGTTGGCTGGTCCAACAAGTACTCGAAGATGAACACGTTTGATTTGATTGCAATGAGAATGGGGAGGTTGGAAGGTTTTGATAGGTATACCTGGTGTTGGTGAGGCTCCCACTCGGAATACTGTGCACCCTGAGTAAAAATAGACTTACTTTGGAGGCAGCCTGAAGGAGATATGTGGGCATGTTCCTGGAGTGAGGAAATTGTCTTGTTTAGAGAAGGCAGACAGTTTTGCTCTGTATTCCTTTGAGTTTAAAACGAGGGGCTTAAAAGAGTTCAAAATTTATACATATAACAATGAAATCCTAAAACGGGGTATTTCAGTTCAGTTTAGTTTATTGTCACGGCTTAAAAAGTCAATGTTATATATCACTAGGCAATCTATTAGGCTCGAGGTTAACTTTGCTTTTTGTTATATTGGGTTTTCAGAGGCTGATGAGGCCAATGTGCAACAGTTCAGCTTAGTTTATTGTCACGTGTACCGAGGTACAGTGAAAAGCGTTTTGTCGCGTGCTAACCTGTCAGCAGAAAGACATGCTTGAAATCAATCCATTTACAGTGCACAGATACATGACAAGGGATAGGGTTTGTGTGTGTGTGTGGGGGGGAGGGGCTGTGCTCGATGTTTTTAGGATGTTAACATATTGTCAGTAGTGGTAGAGTCATGAACATGGAGATATCTCTGCACAAAAACGGGGCCAGTTAATTCAAGTGATACGTAGACATTTCTAGTGCTGGGAAACATCAGGAATTCGCTTCCCCTGAAGATGGTGGAGATTATTTGATACATTTAAGATGGGAATATTTGAAAGACTGAGGAATTGTAGGTTATAGGGAAACTGGCACAGGAGATGGGTCGAAGCCAGTGGAAATTAGCCATGATCAGATTGCATAGCTTGAGCAGCCTGGTGCTCAATTCAATGTCCTTGTTCTTCCCTGACGGTTATGAGTGTATGTGGTCCACAGACTTGTCTTCCTCGGGCATGATGGTTATCTTGGTGGAATTTGGGTAGTTTTCATTAAGGAAATAAAATCCCACTTTAGGGTTTCAGTACAGATAGAATGTGATGCCATTTTACACTGTAGGCCTGGACACAATGTGAAAATGCAACTGTGAACAATTGCCTCAGTTAGCCATTATTCTCTAGATGTTCAGCGCTCATTTTCATTTTGTGCAAATAAATGTTAATATGTATTTGCTGAAGCTTTTCACCTCATTTCTTTCCTGTTTAGGTTGATGAGTGCTGGCGCGACCAAAATCTATGCAATCCTCACCCATGGTATATTTTCTGGCCCTGCTATTAGTCGAATAAGCAATGCTGCTTTTGAAGCTGTTGTTGTAACAAACACCATTCCACAAGAAGGAAAGATGAATGTTTGCTCAAAGGTTCAGGTAAATAAATGATGTTTGCTCAAAGGTTCAGGTAAATAAATGAATGTTTGCTCAAAGGTTCAGGTTAAAAAAAAAATCTCTATTTGTGTGTCATAGTAAATAATGAATGATGCTTTCAATATGATTCAAGGTGCTTCAGCTTGTCTGCTTCCCTTTCAGGTGATTGATATATCTATGATCCTAGCTGAGGCAATTCGAAGAACCCACAATGGTGAATCCGTATCGTATCTCTTCAGCCATGTTCCATTGTAAGCTGACAGGATTCGCCCATCCTGCATTTGTACTGGACTAAATATCGGTCAACTTTTCTGAGCAATTTGTCACTTTTCACAGGAATATGCAGGCAGGTCCTTGCTGCCTTGCACCACAAACATCCACACTTGCAAACTGAAGGTATGGAAAATAGCCATTTAATATGTAATGGACTGGATTTTACTTCTCAACCAACACCATCTCTGCAAGGAAAAAGATGTGCTGTGTCCTGACTGCAGGGGTTCTGTTTTTGTACTTTGTTAGAACCGTAAGCTCTTGACGTGAATTTCTATGAAATTTTGCACATGTTACAGGTTATGTGGCTTTTCAACACTTCGCCGATTAATTGCTTGCGGTTGTATGCTGATTATTTTTATGTGAAACTAATATGGAGAGAGAGAAAAGTCATATTTGAGATGCAGCATGATAATTCTTAACATACATTCCATTAGATTATTAACAACTGATTTGTACACTCTGGTATGATCAGCTATTTGCATTGTGCAGTAACATGAAACTGGTCCGATTATGCTATTTTAAAGTGAAAAATGATTGAATTTTAAACCAAATTGCTTTGTGGCTTAAATAAAATCTCTGAAGAAAAGGGTTACCTGCAGTCATTTATAATTTATTTGTTCTGAAGCCAATTGTGTGGGTAAAGGAGTTAGGAAATGTGGATATAGATGCAAAATGCTGGAGTAAGTCAGCAGGACAGGCAGCATCTCTGGAGAGAAGGAATGGGTGACGTTTTGGTTCAAGACCCTTCTTCAAACTGAGGGAGCTGTGTCTATCTTCGGCGTAAACCAGCATCCGACATAGTTAGGAAATGTTCTTCTAATTAAGTTTAGAAGCACGAGGTAACTTTCTATTTAAGTGAAAACCATGATTGTACTCCTTGTGTTTCTAAATTGTATAAAGTTGGGTGCAAATAATTATGCATTTAATAAGTGGATGAGACAGCTGCTTGCCCTTGTTTGAGAATTACATGTACACTTAAAATTAGGTTTTATCCATCACGTGAGCAAAGTATTGAAATTAAATAATTTGAAGAACTTTGTTTAAAATAAAATTGCAAGCTTCTTGCACAGATTCGTTCAATGAGACAACAGAAAGTGGTGCATGAAATCTCAGATATCGACGGTTCCCCCCCCCCCCCCCCCCCCCGAGTTAGATAGAGCTCTAGGGGCTAGTGGAGTCAAGGGATATGGGAAGAAGGCAGGCACGGGTTATTGATAGGGGACGATCAGCCATGATCACAATGACTGGCGGTACTGGCTGGAAGGACCGAATGGCCTCCTCTTGCAGCTATTTACTATGTTTCTAGTCCCTTTATCAACCCAGATCCTCGTACATATCTTTCTTTCCAAGAGCCCAGAATCATCAACCACTCTATTTGTCGATCACCCGCATAAACCAACCCTTCTACTACCCTGGATTGGGTCACCTCCCCCCCCCCCCCACTGTTCCCATCTACTATCTGCCACTTCATCTCGCTTATTTAACCTTCTTACCCCCTCAGATTCCATCAGCTGTACCTATAAAGTACACTACCTGTAAAGTCCCAGCCTCAGATATCTCCACTGTTCTCTCCTCCAACTGACTCCATCCACCAATCCACGCCTCCTCACCTGGATCCACCTATTCTAATATGAAACAACGCAAACTTTGATGGTATTAGCCAGGAACTTGCAAACGTTGATTAGTTTAGTTTAGTGATACAGCGGGGAAACAGGCCCTTCGGCCCACCGAGTCCACACTGACCAGTGATCTCCGCACACTAACACTATCCTACACACACTAGGGACAATTTACATTTATACCAAGCCAATTAACCTGCAAACCTGTACGTCTTTGGAGTGTGGGAAGAAACTGAAGATCTCAGAGAAAACCCATCACGGGGAGAACGCACAAACTCCGTACAGACAGCGCCGGTAGTCGGGATTGAACCTGCGTCTCTGGCGCTGTAAGGCAGCAACTCTACCGTTGCACCACCGTGCCGCCCCTTAGAATGGGTTGTATGTGAGAGAAATTAGAGTGGGTTGTTTGTGGGGATAGGGATGTCTGGGAAATGGGTGTGACAGACAGTTCAATGTATGCATGTTCCTGGAGGATTGAAAGATCAGGCAGGTAGAAGTAGGATGCTCAGAATAATGTGAGCAATTAAGGCTCTGATCAGGGAAAAGGCATAGGTCAGATATAGGCATCGAGTGTAATCCTGCAGGAGTACATGTAAAGAAATTAGGGCCAAAAAGGAGACATGAGATAGGTCTGAAGGAGAGGATTAAAGAGAATCCTAAAAGATTTTGGGAATATTAAGCGGAAAAGACTAACGAGAGAATATGGGCTGTGTAGGAAGGAACTGCAGATGCTGGTTTAAACCGAAGATAGACACAAAAAGCTGTAGTAACTCAGCGGGTCAGACAACATCTTTGGAGAACATGGAAAGGTGATGTTTTGCATTGGGAACCTTCTTCAGACTTTTCCAGAGATGCTGCCTGACCCAATGTATTACTCCAGCATTTTGTGCCTTTTTTTCTGCAGTTCCTTGTTTCTGCATTTTTTTTTTTTTGGATGTCCTAAAATGTATGAAGTGGGCCAAGGACTGGCAAATAAAGTTTAATTCAGAAAATAGAGGTACTGCATTTTGGGAAGTCAAACCAGGGTAGGAACGTCACAATGAATGGTAGGGCCCTGGGGGGGGGGGGGGGGGGGGGTGAGAAAACGAGAATGCTGGCCTTCAGACAAGGAGTTGCCCACCAGGGGGCGTCACACGACGGCAGCCTCTCCAACAGTCTGTCTGTCTTTTCAGCTTTTTTTTGTTATGTTTGTGTTTTAAAAGTTTGTGTTAAAGTTCTCTGGTTTGTTTTATGTGGGGGGGGGGGGTGGGGGTCGGGGGAAAGTTTTCTTCAATCTCTTACCTTGCCGGAGATGCGATTGTTTTCCGGATCGTATCTCCATTCGCTCTGTGGCCTAACAAGGCTGGCCTTGCTCGGGACTGACATCAAGCCCCACCGCGGGGACGTGGACTTGCCATCGGAGCCGATCCCTTGCCTGGGATTGACGCTCCAGCCTGGGCTGCGGATTTCACCATGGAGGAGCTCGCAGTCTTGGGAAGAGACTGATGTCGGGAAGCTCCAAACGGTGCAGAAGGTTCGACCAGCCCCGACCCGGGGTCGATCTCCCGGCACATGGAACTGACATCCCCCCCCCCCGATGCAGGAGCTTGATCGACCCAAACGTGGAGGGCCCGACCGCCGGCTACTGGAGTCAAGTTCGTTCCATCAATGGAAGACTCGAGGCCCCTGACCATGAGAACAAAGAAGGGAAGAGATTGAACTTTTTTCCGTCTTCCATCACAGTGAGGAATTTGGAGGAGTCACTGTGGTGGATGTTTACGTTAAAATGTATTTTGTGTGCTTTGTTGCTTTTAAATGGTATGACTGGCAAATTAAATTCATCGTATGTTGCAAAAACATACTTTGGCAAGTTATGTTATACATGTACGAGGGACTAGTGAGCCTGCATTTGGAGTATTGTGTTCAGTTTTGGTCACTGCTGTAGGAAAGATGCTATTCAGCTGGAAAGAATACAGAAATGTTAAGGGGATATTGAGGAACTCAAAGGCCTGAGTCATCGGGGGAGGTTGAGAGATATGGTTAGGACTTTATTCCTTGGAGTGGAGGAGATTGAGAGGTGATCTGTCAGAGGTGGATAAAATAACGAGGGGAATAGATAGCATGAATCCAGTCTTTTCCCTAGTGTGGAAGAATCAAAAAGTAGAGTGCATAGGTTTAAGGCTAGAGCTCACATTTTTTTCACACTGGTGGTGGATATATGGAACGAGCTTCCAGACGTAGAGGCTGAGGCAGGCACAATAACAACACAAAGATCGCTTGGAAATTTATTTGGAGAAGAGAGGTTGAGAGATATGGGCCAAATGTGGGCAAGTGGGACTACCTTAGATGTGGCATTGTGGTCAGTATGGGCGAGTTGGGCTGAAGGGCCTGTTTCCTTCCTATTGTGTGCCAGCTCTTGCCCCACCTTATACTGGCTATCTCCCGTCCACCCTTTCAGTTCAGAAGGGGGATCTTGTCCACTTCCCTCCACAGATATTGCCTGCCCTGCCAAGTTCCTCCAGCAGCTGTATGTTCCAGAGTCTAGCAGCTGTAGTCTTTTGTGTGTTCCGTGTGTCAATTTCTCCTTTCCACTAGAGCTGCAGCAATCTGCTATTTCAGTTCTGCATTGAAGTCCACCATAATCAGTGCAATATAAATAATTTGAAGAGAGTGACCAGGAGTTATCTCACAGCAAAAGGAGAATTTTCCGAGTTGGAAGGCTTCAATTTCCCGGGAATGGAATCAGCTGCACATTATAGCTGAGGTCCAGCAGAAAATCTAAGACCTAAAGAATATGTGGTAGACACAAAAAGTGGATGACGTTGCAGCTCGAGACCCTTCTGACCCATTCCTTCTCTCCAGAGATGCTGCCTGTCCCGCTGAGTTCATCCAGCATTTTGTGGCCCACATGTCCCAGCTACGCTAGTCCCACTCGCCTGCCCACGTGTGGTTCATATCCCTCCAAACCTGTCCTATCCATGTCTAACTGTCTCCTAAATATTCACAAGTTCTCAAGTTATAGGAGTAGAATTAAGCCATTCGGCCCATCGAGTCTACTCCACCATTCAATCATGTCTGATCTCTGCCTCCTCATCCCATTTTCCTGCCTTTTTCCCATAACCCTTGACACCCGTTCTAATCAAGAACTTGTCTAAGAACTATGTTGAGATAGTCCCTGTCTCAAGTACATTCTCTGGCAGTTTTGTTCCATACACCCACCACCCTTTGTGTGAAGGGAGTGTTGTAGAGCAGAGGGATTTAGCTGCACGAATACATAGTTCACTAAAAGTGCATCACGGGTATATCAGATGGTGAAGAAGGATTATGGCATATCGGCCTGCATTGGTAAGGGAATCGAGTCTTGAAGCTGGGACATAGAGTTACATTTGTACAAGACGTTGGTGAGGGCGCACTTGAAGTACTGTGTTCAATTTTGTTCACCCTGCTGTTGGAAGCAAGCCTTTACGCTGGAAAGGGTGGAGAGAAGATTTACGTAGCGTTGTTATGAAACCTACCATCAGCGGCGCTCCAGATCTGCCACTGCCTGTGCGTGCGATTCCGGAGGCTGGTGGGATTAAAATTCAGGTTTGTATTGGTTGTCGGAGAGGTATTTGCTTGGACTTCCAAGTTGATAAAGAAAATTCGTTCTGCGCTTCCGTTCCCGTTTTTTAAAAAAGGTTGCTGGTCGATTGCATCGCTGGATTTAAGTTAAACGCAACTTCTAACGCCTTCAACATCACGGATCAAAATCAACATCGACTTCCACATTAGGACAAAACAAAAGTTGTATCGTTTATTTAACTTCTTACCTTGCTTTTTGGTGTGGTTTCATTTTAATCTGATGATTCAAAATATGTTATTTAGGCCCCGATATCGTCCGTGTCTTGCCTGCCGATATCGCGGGGCTTATGGCTGCGGCCACATTCCGATCTATCACAATCCACTCTCAAGATAACCAAATTCATTATTTTTTTGCACAATCATGTCAAAAGAACATCTAACTCATCTATATTTTGTGTTAGTGTCTATATAAAAAATGTGGCTATATAAAAAAAATATTTTTAACCTTTTAAGAATGGGATAGATGTTTAGATCAAGTAATTGAATTTAGATGAATTGATTCGATGACATTTTTTGTTGGGTACTTACTATTTGTTTTAACGTTACAATATTAAAGTTCTGATCTTCAGAATATCACATTTTTTAATTTTCAAGGCAGTCTAGGTGTTTATTACTATTTCCGTTATAACGGTTAATTTTGTAATTATCTACAATTAGGTAACTAACTATATTCTTTAATTTCAGGTCATCTAAGTAAGATGTATCATATTTGTTTGAAAATGCTTCAATCTATAATAACTGAACATTTCATTCAGTTCTCTTATTTTTTAAGAAAGTTATGGGCTTTTATGTCAATTTACTGTCCTCGATCACAGCTTTTGTGTTAAGTTAATGGAAAAGCAATAGGGGACAAGATGCTAATTTCCGAGTATGAAAATGACCATAACTTTGTTAATACTGAAGATATGAAAGTGAATTAGGTATCAAATTAAAGTTCTTTTTATGCTTTATCTGATGGGATAAATTACATACTTGATTTTTTAAATCACAATATGTTGTAACATTCCTACTATAAGGATGTTGCCAGGGTTTGAGCCTGAACTACGGGGAGAAGTTGGGCAGGCTAGGACTTTATCCCTTTGATTGCAGGAGACAGAGACATGATTTGTACACTCTGGAGTTTAGAAGGATGAGAGGGACTCTCATTGAAACATATAAGATTGTTAAGGGTTTGGACACTCTAGAGGCAGGAAACATGTTCCCGATGTTGGGGGAGTCCAGAACCAGGGGCCACAGTTTGAGAATAGGGAGTAAGCCATTTAGAACGGAGACGAGGAAACACTTTTTCTCACAGAATGGTGAGGCTGTGGAATTCTCTGCCTCAGAGGGCGGTGGAGGCAGGTTCTCTGGATGTTTTCAAGAGAGAGCTAGATAGGGCTCTTAAAAAATAGCAGAGTCAGGGGATATGGGGAGAAGGCAGGAATGGGGTACTGATTGGGGATGATCAGCCATGATCATATTGAATGGCGGTGCTGGCTCGAAGGGTCGAATGGCTTACTCCTGCGCCTATTGTCTATTGTCTATTTCACGAGGGGAATAGATAGGGCGAGTCTTTTTCCCAGCGTAGAGGTATCAAGAATTAGGGCATAGGTTTAAGGTGAAAAGGGAAAGCTTTAATACAAATATGAGGGGCAACATTTTCACACAGAGGTCATAGGAATTTGGGGGGAAACTTTCCCGCATGGAGGGTGGTGGGTCTATGGAATGAGCTGCCAGAGAAAGTAGTTGATGCAGGTACACTAACAACATTTAAAAGTCATTTGGACAGTTACATGGATAGGAAAGTTTGAGGGGGATAGAAACATAGAAAATAGTCGCAGGAGTAGGCCATTCGGCCCTTCGAGTCTGCACCGCCATTCAATATGATCATGGCTGATCATCCAACTCAGTATCCTGTACCTGCCTTCTCTCCATACCCCCTGATTCCATTAGCCACAATGAACTGGCCCCAACTACCTTCTGTGGCAGAGAATTCCAGGGATAAGCACTAAATGCAGATGTCGGACAAGCTTAGATGGGGCAGTTTGGTCAGCATGGACAAGTTGGGCCGAAGGGCCTGTTTCCATGCTGTATGACTCTATGATTCTAACTGCCATGCAATTTAACTATGATATTTGAATTATTCCGTCAGAGAAAAAGTATTACAAAACTATCAAATTCTTTGGTAATACCGTTCCATATAGTGGACATCTTAAATTGGCTTTGGTCTTGACTGCTGTACATTTAGCTTGTATTCTTGGTTCTTTGGTTCGCAATAACCAACCTGATCTCCCGGTGGCTCAGCACTTCAACTCCCCCTCCCATTCCGAATCCGACCTTTCTGTCCTCGGCCTCCTCCATGGCCAGAGTGAGGACCACCGTAAATTGGAGGAGCAGCACCTGATATTTCGCTTGGGCAGTTTGCACCCCAGCGGTATGAACATTGACTTCTCTAATTTCAGGTAGTCCTTACTTTCTCCTCCCCTTCTCAGCTCTCCCTCAGCCCACCGGCTCTACCTCTTCCTTTCTTCTTCCCACCCCCACCCACCCTCACTTCAGTCTGAAGAAGGGTTTCGGCCAGAAACATTGCCTATTTCCTTCGTTCCATAGATGCTGCCTCACCTGCTGAGTTTCTCCAGCACTTTTGCCTACCTTAAGAATATAGACCCTACTTCTGGAAAGCATGCTGAAAGTAGATTAGAGTCAGATAATACGATTAAGGACGCCATGGGGGTTATTTATTTCTAGGAACTATGCAATGGGTTTAAGGGGGGTGGAGAGTGCCCTTGTTTTTTACTGAGAGTGGCAGCTGGGAGTGTAAGTGTAGATAAGTGTAGATAAGTTTTATTGACATGAAACCAAGGTACAGTGAAAAGCTTTTGTTGCGCGCTATCCAGTCAGCAGAAACACAATGCATGATTACAATTGAGCCATTTACAGTGTATAAATACATGATAAGAGAATAACATTTAGTGCAAGGTAAAGCCAGCAAAGTTCAATCAAGGATAGTTTGAGGGTCACCAAAGAGGTAGGTTGTAGTTCGGCACTGCTCGCTGGTTGTGGTAGGATGATTCAGTTGCCTGATGACAGCTGGGAAGAAACTCCCTGAATCTGGAGGTGTGTGTTTTTACACTTCTGTACCTTTTGCCTGATGGGAGAGGGGAGAAGAGGGAGTGGCCAGGGTGCGACTCATCCTTGATTATGCTGCTGGCCTTGCCGAGGCAGCGTGAGGTATAAATGGTCATTAGAAAGGAGGCTGTTTTTTTGTGATGGTCTGGGCTGCGTCCACAATTTGCTGTAATTTCTTGTGATCTTGGATGGAGCTGTTCCCAAACCAAGTGGCAGATTAGGTTGGGAGGAGAGATTAAATATGGTGGTTTAGAGACCAAGAAGTGAGAAGTGAAAATTGCCATACATTACAAATTTCATATGGGACTATAAATCCCATAGAATTCAAAGAAGACATTTATGTAAACCTAAGGAATACAGGGGACTGACACTTCCCAATTTTATGTACTACCATTGGGCAGTGAACATATAATGTGCTGGTTGGACAGTTCAACACAACAGGCAGAATGAACAATAATGGAGAAGGAGGATTGCACTCCTTTTAACATAGGAGCGATCCTTTTCTCCCCAATAAAACTGAAGAACACAATATATAAGAGAAACCCGATGATTCACAGCACAATACGAATTTAGAGACAAATAAAATCCTCTCTTAAATTAAGAAATCTTTCACTTCTCTCACCGATAGCTAACAACCCGGCATTTAAACCATCGACTATTGACACTGGGAACGATTAGGAATTAAGACTTGGGAAGATTTGTATGAAGTGGGAACATTTTTACCATTCCAAGACTTACAGCTTAAATACAATTTGGAAAATAACCAATATTTTAGATACTTACAAATCTGATATTATTTGAAAAAAACACTCACAAGATTATCAAAATTTGAAGTTGGACCTTCTAGAGCAAGGCATGAATAGACAGGTAGAATTGGATCATTTAACATCATATTTTTATAATACTATTTTAAATATAGATATAACCTCGACAGAAGGTATAAGAAAACAATAGGAACATGAATTGGCTATAGAAATTCCCAAGGACCGGTGGGAAGATTATGTGTCATGTACACAAATGTTCGATTAACGTTAGACACACACTAATCAAATTTAAAATTGTACACCGATTATATTACTCAAAAACAAAACTAAATAAAATCTTTCCAAATGTCTCCCATCTGTGATAAGTGCCTAACTAAAGGGGCAACAATAGCACACTCATTTGTTTCCTGTGCAAAACTTCAGAAATTTTGGAAGGACATTTTTGAAAGCTTTTCAAAAATATTTAAATTAAGACTGGACCCAAATACAGAATTGATTATTTTCGGAGCAAGGGAAGCCTGTTCTGAACTAACGATATTTCAAAGATGTTTCCTAAACTATGGTTTGATAACGGCAAAAAAACTTATACTTAAATTCTGGAAAAACGCTCCTATCCCAACGTTTAAAATGTGGATCACAAATATGTCGGAAATATTACATCTCGAGGAAATAGGACTCGTTCTAGCAGGAAAACGAGATCAATTCTTAAGAATATGTTTACCTTTTATTGATTTGTTACAAGTGTAATATGGTGCAGCATAACCCTGGAAAGTTATTGTTTTAGAACTAGGTGATGGGTGTGAATCGTTATGAATTAGGCACATTCTGCGCCTGTCCCACTTAGGAAACCTGAACGGAAACCTCTGGAGACTGTGCGCCCCACCCAAGGTTTCCGTGCAGTTCCCGGAGGTTGCAGGTAGTGGAAGCAGGAAGGGAGACTGACAAAAACCTCCGGGAACCGCACGGAAACCTTGGGTAGGGCGCAAAGTCTCCAGAGGTTTCCGTTCAGGTTTCCTAAGTGGGACAGGAGCATTCCCTTTTTTGTTTAGCTCTACCTTCTTTGGATCTTTTACTTATTTCCTTTCCCTTCTTAAGGCCCTCTTCTCTTTGGGGCCTTGTTTTCTTTTCTTTTTTCTTTTTTTTTTCCTCACATTCTCAAGCTCGCAGTCTACTTAACCATCATTATTCATTTAACGCCAACTACTGCGGACTACACTTCACTACTATCCTCATTCTTCTCTTCGTTCTCTTTTCTCCTTTTCTATTACAGGTTAAAGTTTTTTTTTAAAGAGTGAAGTTGTACACAAAATGTATTATGTTGCATATCATGATTAAGATGTATGTACAATGCTTCTAATAAAAAAAGAGAGACCAAGAAGTGGGCATTCTCCCATCTTTGAGCAGTGGGAAATCTATATTGTGTGTAGAGGTGTGAGATAACTAGTGAATTTAACACTAAGTACATAGATGGCGGTAACACCTAAAAGTGATCTGCTTTGGAATAAGGTGGACAAAAATGCTGGAGAAACTCAGCGGGTGAGGCAGCATCTATGGAGCGAAGGAATTTTGGAATAATATGGATTTGAACTAGCCAGACAGTAGGATACAAAAAGCATGAAGGGGCAGAGAATATATTAGCAAGTGCCTTGGCAATTTAGAGGTTAAATATGTGGAACCGTGTGGGGAATGTGACCAAGGTGTTCACAAACTCAACAGACATGGGCGCGGCAGAGCAGTAGTCTTTGTGAACGCACACCTTCAATTACGCTCTCCAATGGAAACATTTCCTCCAGCTACAGTGCAGGTTTAGTTAAAGTGACAACTGAATGTAGATTTATAATTGCACTATAAATAATTGTGGATTTTATATGTCCCCGGCACCAGTTCTGCCCCAGAGCCACCAAAGCCGTTAACTTACTCCCGTGACAAAAGCCCTGCAGTCACATTCCTGGCTGCGAGCTGACTTTGATCAACTTTGACTTTGGGCTATGGCTTCTTCCTGGAAAAGGCTGGAAAACCTGCTGTTTTTGTCAGGAATGGAAGGACAGCCTGGAAAAGGAACAGCACAGGTGGAATAGTAGGAGGTGGGGCAAGGCTAAGTAGTCTTTGTGCAGTTGCAAGTGTAACTGGAGCAGTGGCAAACAGACGGTAACTAAGGAACCTGAAAAACACAAAACTAGATTTTCTGCTTAATTAATCCTTGAATGTTGTATATCGGCTGGTGGGAGTCAAGGTTTAAGAGTGTTGAATTATCAAAAACTCCACCATCAAAACAATGAAATTCTTACTGGAGTTTAACAGGCCCATATGCAATACGCACAGAAAATATAATAATAAAAACAATTCAATAAATCAATAATAACCGCCATAATTGTGCAAAAACCAGTATACAACGTCAGAGGCTCATAGTTGCTGAGGTTAGTGTTATGTAGTGTTCGGGAGGATGATGGTTGCTTGGGAAAAAGCTGTTATTGAACCTATTGGTCATGTTTTTCAGGCTCATGATGAGTGGATAGATTCTTGAATATCAAAGAAATTGAAGGAAATAGATTATCGCACGAGAATCAGTCATACAGCACTGAAACATGCCCTTCAGCCCAACTCATCCAAGCCCACCAAGGTGCCAATATATGCTAGCCCCACTTGTCCACATTTGACCCATATCCCTCTAAACCTTTCCTATCCATGTACTTGGCCTAATGTCCCTCAAATGTTTATATTGTTCTGACCTCAACCACTTCCTCTGGAGACTGATTCCATGTACCCACCACCCTCAGAGTGAAAAAGTTGCCCCTCAGGTTTCTTCAATTTATTTTTCCCTTTCACCTTATTGCACTATTGTTTTTGATTCTCCTCCCCTGGGAAAAAGCAGTGCATTCACCCCATCTAGTCCCTTCATGATGTTATTCACCTCCTCAATAAGATCAGCCCTCATTCTCCTACTCCTCAAGGAATATATTACCCAACCTCGCCCTACAGCTCAGTCCCTTGAGTCTTGGCAATATACTCGTAATTCTTTTACCAGCTTAATGGCACCTTTCCAATGCTGGGTGCCCAAACTTGAACACAATACTCCAAGTGCGGCCTCACCAACGCCTTGTACATCCCAACTTCATACTCACTGCCCCTGCTAATGAAAGCCAGCATGCCAAAAGCCCCCCTTCACTACCCTATCTATCTGTGATGCCTCTTTCATTGAATTATGTACTTGTGCTCCTGCCACCCTCTGCTTTACAACACTCCCCAGGGCTCCACCATTCACTGTGAAAGTCCTAACTTTGTCTGATTTTCCTCACATTATCTGAATGAAACTAGATTTCCCATTCCCCAGCTCACTTATTCAGCAGCAATCCTGATGTTAAGGTTATCATTCGGTCGTGATTGTATTGAATGGCAAATCATTCACAAGATACGGGATGTATCAATACAAATTGTGGCAAACACAGAACAACTTTGAAAAGTAATTAAAGAACATCCCTTTTCACAATCACAATAATACTTTATTAGCCAAGTATGTTTTGCAACATACGAGGAATTTCATTTGCAAAGTCAGTCATACAAATATAAAGCAACAGAACACACAAAACAGAATGTGGAGCAGGGCCTACTCCACATCCTCACTGTGATGGAAGGCAAAACAAAAGTTCAGTCTCTTCCTTTAGCTCTCCTGTGGTCTGGGGCCTCGAGCCCTCCGTTGTCGTGATGATCTTGACTCCCGTAGCCGGCGTTTGGGCCCACCGCGTCGAGTGGTTGCTCCTGCATCAGGGTTGTCAGCTCCCCCGCGCCGGACAATCCAACCCCGCGTCGGCGTTGGTCGGAGCTTCCGCAATGTTGGAGCTCCCGACATCCACAGCCCCCCCCGTGACTGCGAGCCCGCGATGTAAAGTCCGCAGGCTGCAGTTGGAGCGATCCCAGGCAAGGGATCGACTCCGATGTAAATCTATGCCCCGCGGTGGGGCCCACGGCCTCCAGCTCCATCGATGGTAGGCCGCAGAGCGACCAGCGAATGCGATCCAAAAATTCATCGCTTCTCCAGTAACGCAAGAAACAGAAAAAAAGTTTCCCCCTCCCCACATAAAACAAACCGGAGAACATTCACATAGACTTTAAACACACACTAAAAATTAAAAAAAGACGAAAAACAAACAGACTATTGGCGGGGCTGCCAATCATTCGGCTTCTAGTGGTAGCACGGTAGCACAGCAACAGAGCAAATGCTTTACAGCGCCAGAGACCCAGGTTCGATCCTGACTACGGGTGCTTGTCTGTACAGAGTTTGCAGGTTCTCCCTATGACCCGAGTAGGCTAGTGTTAAAGTGCGGGGATTGCTGGTCGGTGCGGACTCGGTGGGCCGAAGGGCCTGTTTTTGCGTTGTATCTCTAAACTAAACTAAATTCCGAGCTTGCCTACAAAAGATCTCATGAACACTTTCCAGTTAGTGATTTCTTTCTGAAAGACCCAAACGTCAACTCTGCAGTAAATGTTTATTTTGAGCCTACAGGTGTGAAGGTGTGATCATTGTGCAGAAGGACAGTTATGGTATAATTTATGCCATCATGGCAATGCTTTGATAGCAACAATTTAAGAATGCTGAGTAAGCAGGGTGTGGGATTGTTGAGTGTGTAAATTGTGACTGCAATCATTTTGGGACTTCCGCCTCAGTTTCATACATGCATGAGTTTAATTTAGTTAAATTTAGAGATACAGCATGGAAACTGGCCCTTCGGCCCACCGGGTCTGCGCCGACCAGCTATCCCCGCATATTAACACTATCCTATAACCACTAGGGACATTTTTTTACATTTACCAAGCCAATTAACCTACATGCCTGTATGTCTTTGGAGTGTGGGAGGAAACCGAAGATCTCGGAGAAAACCCACGCAGGTCACAGGGAGAATGTACAAACTACGTACAGACAGCTCCCATAGTCGGGATCGAACCCGGGTCTCAGACGCTACATTCGCTGTAAGGCAGCAACTCTACCTCTGTGCCACTGTGCCGAGTTCATCAGCATAAAACTAACCCGCATTGCTATTGTCATAGTTCCATGTCAGTTCCACCTGCTGTGATACAAATTAGATTTGTGCTATTTAGATTCTTAGAAAATTGTTTAAATCTGTTGCTGTTTGATTGTTTAGTTTGGTGCTGTGGCTTCTGCACAAACCAGTTACTCCAGTCATGGGTGTGTTTGTGCAGCATAACCGGATAGACCTTTAAGATGAGGAGGAATTTCTTTAGTCAGAGGGTGGTGAATCAGTGGAATTAATTACCACAGAAGGCTGTGAAGGCCGCCTCAGTGGATCTTTTTAAGGCGGAGATTGACAGATTCTTGATTGGTACAGGTGTCAGGGGTTATGGGGAGAAGGTAGGAGAATGGGTTGCGAGAGAAAGATAGATAGGCCATGATTGAATGGCGGAGCAGACTTGATGGGTCGAATGGCCTTATTCTGCTCATAGAACTAGGTATGTTACAAAACTTACCTTCAGCGGCGCTGCAGTTCTGTCACTGACCGTGTGCGCGACTTTGACGCCTCGGGGGGGGGGGGGGGGGCGGGATTAAAATGCCGTTTTCTCCTGCCTGTCCAAGATATATTTTCTTGGGCTTCTACCTGATGCTGAATAATCGTTCCGACTGCCATTCTCGGAATATTTTTTTTTAAACCGCGGGACAATTTCAGTGCTGGAGTAAAATAAAAAAGCGAATTCTAATGCTGCCAACGCCAACAAAGGGACGGATCTCACGTGCGGGACAAAACATAAGGAAAGTCGGATTTTTTACATATAAACTTGCATCTTAGGATTACTTTAATCAAAATTTCAACGGCGAAAATTTCATTATTTAAATATACGAACCGGCAGTGTTTTTCCTGCCGATATGGGGTTTAAATGCACCACAAACCGCAACGTTTCAATCTATCGCGTTCCACAAAAACCCACGCGCAAGATGATTAAAATGACCATTAATTTACGGGAATTAAACACTAAATTCCTTCCATTTGGCCTATAAATTCATGATAATGAGATTTAAAAATCATGTTATATTGTGAATTCTTGGGTGAATGGTATTTGGACACTTAGGCTATTTAAAAATGTTAACCTTTTCTTAAGAAATGGATAAATGTTTAGATCTAGTAATTGAATGTAGTAATTAGCTACAATTAGGTAACTAACTCATTATAAGCTTTAATTTCAGGTCATCCAAGTAAGATTTTTTCATATTTGTTTCAGAATGCTTCAATCTATAATAACAGAAAATTTCATTCAGTTCTCTTAATTTATAAGAAAGTTATGGTCTTTTGACTGTCCTCGATCACAGCTTTTGAGTTAAGTCAATGGAAAAGCAATAGGGAACAAGATGCTAATTTCGCAACATTGCTACTAGAACGTATGAAGTGATGACATGGTTCGATTGTGCAACCCACACATGAAACTAATGTATATGCAACACACAGCGTCCTCCAGCATGGCAGTTAGGGTTGCCAACTTTCTTACTCCCAAATAAGGGACAAAAAGTAAAAATAAGGGACAAATTCCTGACGGCAATTCATTGACCGACTCGGTCGTGGCTGGGTGAATGATGAGTTGGCCCAGGTGCTGGACTGCACACAAAGCCCAGCCTGCGGGCCAGCTGAGGAGTTTTGGCCCGGCACACCATCCAACTCATGAACCGATGATCGGCCATGAGAAGGAGGTTTGGTGGTGTCGGCGGTAAGCGAAGGTCTGAAGGTCGGACAGCTGGCCGGGCAGCCGACCGACGGGGCCACGGGCGATGTGCTGCTGCTGCACTCCATGGGCTGCACTATTTCGGGGCGGTTGAGGCGGGGCCGGACGCAGCGCTCCGACCCGACAGTCCCCTCGACTCAAGTAGGAGCAGTCAAATACGGGACAAGGGCAGTCCCATATGGGACAAATCAATTTAGCCCAATATACGGGATGCAAGTGTGTCCATACTTCAGACCCAACTTGAGTGTTAAACCCTGGCCCCACATTCAGACCAAGTGCAGTATCCTAGGCTCATTGGTAACAGCAAGGGCACTTGTACGTTAAGTAAGTAAGTAATTTAGTTTATTGGCCAAGTATTCACATACAAGGAATTTGACTTGGTGCTCCGCCCACAAGTGACAACATGACATACAGTGACAGTTACGAATGACTCAGAAAACACTAAACATTAATAATAATAAATCATTAATGATAAAACACCATTGATCAAGCATGTGAACCAACAAAATACCAGATCAAAGGGAGGCTACAGATTTTGGTTGTTGAGTAGAGCAACTACTCATGGATAAAAACTGTTTTTATGTCTGGCTGTGGCAGCTTTGACAGTCCGGAGTCGCCTTCCAGAGGGAAGTGATTCAAAGAATTTGTGGCCAGGGTGAGAGGGGTCAGAGATGATCTTGCCTGCTCGCTTCCTGGCCCTTGCAGTGTACAGTTCATCAATGGAGGGAAGGTTGCAGCCAGTAATCTTCTCTGCTGATCGGACGATTCGCTGCAGCCTCCAGGTGTCATGCTTGGTGGCTGAGCCCAACCAGACCATGATGGAGAAGGTGAGAACAGACTCTACGATGGCCGTGTAGAATTGAACCATCATTGCCTGTGGCAGTGGTGGCATCACAAAGGTGTCATCTTGAGAAGCAGAAGATCGGCAGCTTCAATGAACCACTGGCACTCTTGAGATGGGACCTCATCAACCTTGGAAATGTGTCAGAAGACAGATTACTGCATATTGTATGCCCAGTAAGTCCCTTGGAATGGTGGAAATGAAAGATGTGATAGCTGCCTAACTATCCACAGTTGTAATTGGACAAACTGTTGTTTCGCTTGCAATGGAACCTATCCCATTGAAGTCTTTGCCTGACTTTTAGCTTTAGACTAGACTAAGTGGGACCCGTTTGGGGGGGGGGGGGGGGGGGGGGCTGCAGCATCACACACACACACACTAACTCCCCCCCTTGATATTATATTAATATTGTAATTAATATTTAATTAAGAGAGGGACAGAAGGAACTGAAGATGCTGGTATACCAAAAAAAGACACAAGATGTTGCAACTGAGTGGGTCCGACAGCACCTCTGGAAGATGTGGATATGTGACATTTTGGATCAAGACCCTTCTTCAGATTTAGTTAGTTAGATTTAAATCCCACAGATGCCTTAGAAGGATGTGAACACCCCTCTCTGGTTGCCTGCACTATCAAGCACATAGTTTACTGATCAGGAACATTGACCTGTGGAGTAAATCTGACCATTCCAATTCCAAATATACAATGTGTGAATGGCTGGTCTAGGTGGCTGGTTTATGTGACACTATGTCGGGTTACTCCCACAACATTGATTCAATCAGTCAGATCAGTCTGAAGAAGGGTCTCGACCTGAAACATCACCCATTCCTTTGCTCCATAGATGCTGCCTCACCCGCTGAGTATCTCCAGCATTTTTGTCTACCCACAACATTGGTGTGCAATGCCAGTGAATGTCAAGAGAAGGTGGTTCTTTGCTGAAGACATCTTTTGTGGCACAAGCATCACTTGCCACTAAATGCTGTCTGGGCCCTGTTGCATTTAAGTGCGGACTTTCTGAGGAGTCATGAATGAAATTGAATATAACATAGTCATCAGCAAAAAATCCTATTGCTGGACCTTGCAAAGAAAGTTGTTATTGATGAAGCACCTGAAAATGACTGGGCCGAGAGGCCTGCCTTGGACAACTGCTGCACTGGTAGGACACTTGACCTCCCATCAACCAAAATCATATTCCTTTCTTTATGACATACCAACCATTGGAAAATTACACAATGTCCATTGCCCAGTTTTATCAGGATACCATGCACAAGTGAACAGTTTAAAAACAACGGATTATGCAATTGCCAGATGACCCTAGACCTTCCCTACCATTGGAATTTGGACCCCCAGGTCCAAGTTCATGCCAGTGGGGGGTGCTTTCGGAGCGCTAGTATGGGTGTTATGGGCTGAAGGGACTGGTTTCTAGAGGGCTGGTATGGACATTGTGGGCAGAATGGATTCTTGGGCTGGCAGTTCAGTCACTCAATCCTGATGTGCTGGCAGCTCACTCACTCACGGCTGGTGGGCTGGCAGATGACCAACGGCTATTCCTTGGCCGTTTGAACGGTGGCCGTTTGAAGGAGAGGGCGGTGAATCGGCCAACAATATTCCAGTCCCCAGGGCGGTGACGTTTACACCCAGAGATGTTCACACGTTCACACTCGTTCACACCGGAGGAGGCGCTGTCCTGAACGGCTGCCTGTCCTGCAGCTGTCCGTTTTTTTTCCCTTCTTTTTTATTATTTTTAGTATGTTGAGTGTGTAGTCAGGGGGCCTAATCTTTTTATGTGTGGGGGGTGGTGGGGGGGAAGGGGGAAACTGCTTTTCGAGTCCCTACCTGGTCGGAGGGGTTGCCTTCCTCCGAGCAGCGACTTCGACCTGTCCTTGCGGCTTACCAGCGGGTCCTCGAGCGACGTTTCCCTGAGGGGACCTGGCCAGAACATCGGCTTTGGCGGCGGCGCAGAATATCGGCTTTGGCGGCAGTGCAGCGCTGGAGCGCTATTGCGGAGCGGGCGATGCCTTTCCTGGGTCGCCGCGCTGGAACTCCAGTATGCTGGGACCGCCGATAAGAACATTGTGGAGCCGCGGTTCTGTGGAGCGGCCAGCTGCGACGCTGAACGTTACATCCCAGAGCCTGGGATCTCTTGCTGAGATCGCCAGTGTGCGGAGCTTCGTGCGGCGCGGTCTGTTGGCTTGGAAGCCGCGGTCTCCGGTGGGAAGGCGGCCGTTCCTGGCACCCCAAGCCGCTGGGGGTTCTCCCGACGCCGGAGCACCATCACCCGGCGAGAACATCGGGCGCCGTGGCGGCGACTGTGGAGGCCTCAATAGGCCCGACTTTGGGTGGATAAGAGGATGGGGACTGGACTTTGTGCCTTCCCCCACAGTGGGAATCACTGTGGGGGGATGTTTTTGTGTTGAACTTCTTTTTGAATGCTATGTTGTATTTTTATTAGTGTGCTGCAAGGACATCAGAATTTCCCCTGAATAAGGGGATTAATAAAGTTTAATCTAATCTAATCTAATCTAAGCAGGGTGCAAGGCCACCAAATTCAAATGCAGTTTCCTACCATTTCAAGCAGTGTGCAAGGCCACCAAATTCAAGTGCAGTTTCATACCATTTCAAGCAGGGTGCAAGGCCACCAAATCCAAGTGATGTTTCATACCATTTCATGCAGGGTGCAGGGCCACCAAATTCAAATGCAGTATCATACCATTTCAAGCAGGATGAAACCACCATAAAAACCACACTCACAGTTCAGTAGACATTCAGTGTGTTCAGTTGGTTCACAACTCAGACAGAGAGTCATGACCTCTCTCTCTCCCATCTTGCAGAGACTGAGCCACGCCCACACTTCCGGGTTTTATAGTCCCTCCCCCTCCCACCAGAAGGAGCGTGGCCTTCATGGCGTGATTGACGAGTGAGAATCTCAACATTTTAAAACATTTATAAGTCTTTTATTTTTCATCGATGGGAAAAACCCTCTTATCCTGCGCAGCGGAGGGTGACTCTGAGTAAGATGGCCAAAAATCACAGCCGTAAGTGGTAGCGTTTTTTCTAAAATCAATATGCAGTGCAAACAGGATGTGGTCAAGATGAGACTTTTAATTATATAGATATCTATATATTACTAAAAGTCTGATCTTGACCGCTTTTGGCTTGCTGTGCTGTGATTTCCGAGAGAACGCCGCCACCTACGGCCGTCATATTTGGCCACCTCGCTCAGAGCCCCCCTCCGCCTTCCGGGACCGGAGGATTTTTCCCATCAATGAAAAATCAGAGAGATATTAATGTTTTTATGTAACGCAAGGCTCAGTGCTGGGACCTCAGCTATTTACAATATATATTAATGATTTGGACGAGGGAATTGAATGCGGATGACAATAAGCTGGGGGGCAGTGTTAGCTGTGAGGAGGATGCTAGGAGGCTGCAAGGTGATTTGGATAGGCTGGGTGAGTGGGCAGATGCAGTATAATGTGGATAAATGTGAGGTTATCCACTTTGGTGGTAAAAACAGGAAAGTAGACTATTATCTGAATGGTGGCCGATTAGAAAAAGGGGAGATGCAATGAGACCTGGGTGTCATGGTGCACCAGTCATTGAAAGTAGGCATGCAGGTGCAGCAGGCAGTGAAGAAAGCGAATGGTATGTCAGCATTCATAGCAAAAGGATTTGAGTATAGGAGCAGGGAGGTTCTACTGCAGTTGTGCAGGGTATTGGTGAGACCACACCTGGAGTATTGTGTACAGTTTTGGTCTCCAAATCATCTGAGGAAATACATTCTTGCCATAGAGGGAGTACAGAGAAGGTTCACCAGACTGATTCCTGGGATGTCAGGACTTTCATATGAAGAAAGACTGGATAGACTCGACTTGTACTCGCTAGAATTTAGAAGATTGAGGGAGGATCTTATAGAAACTTACAAAATTCTTAAGGGGTTGGACAGGCTACATGCATTAAGATTGTTCCTGATGTTGGGGAAGTCCAGGACAAGGGGTCACAGTTTAAGGATAAAGGGGGAATCCTTTAGTAGATGAGAAAAACATTTTTCACACAGAGAGTGGTAAATCTCTGGAACTCTCTGCCACAGAAGGTAGTTGAGGCCAGTTCATTGGCTATATTTAAGAGGGAGTTAGATGTGACCCTTGTGGCTAAAGGGATCGGAGGGTATGGAGAGAAGACTCCATACAGGATACTGAGTTGGATTATCAGCCATGATCATATTGAATGGTGATGCAGGCTCGAACGACCGAATGGCCTACTCCTGCACCTATTTTCTATGTTTCTTTTTTTTAATTTTAATTGCCATTCTCTCTGCTGCCCCTGCTGGTGGGAGGGGGGAGGGTCTATAAAACCCGGACGTGGTTTTCCTCACTCAGTCTCTGCAAGATGGAGGAAGCCAGAGGGTCAAGTCTCTCTGAGCAACACTGAACACACGTCTACTCAACTGTGAGTGCCCTTAATGTGGTTTGAAAATGAAAATATGGTTGGTATTAAGTAAAAATGCACTGCAAATGGTTGTTTGGGTGCATTGGGTTAAAGTAAAAAGGCACTACTACAAATTGTGTTTTGGGTGCTTTGGGTAACTTCCTGTTTGCACTGTATATTGATTTTAGATAAAACGCTACCACTTACGGATGTGATTTTTGGCCATCTTATTCAGCCCCCCTCTGCTCAGCAGGTGCAGAGGATTCTTCCCATCAATGAAAAATAAAAATGTTATTAGTGTTTTCCGGTGGGAGGGGTTATAAAATCCGGAAGTGTGGGTGTGGCTCAATCTCTGCATGATGGGGAGGGAGAGGTCACGACTCTGTCTGAGCTGTGAATCAACTGAACACACTGAATGTCTACTGAACTGTGAGTTTGGTGTTTTGTGTGGTTTTATGGAGGTTTCACCCTGCTTGAAATGGTATGAAACTGCATTTGAATGTGGTGGCCTTGCACCCTGCTTGAAGTGGTCGGAATCTGCACTTGAATTTGGTGGCCTTGCACCCTGCTCGAAGTGGTATGAAACTGCACTTGAATTTGGTGGCATTGCACCCTGCTTGAAGTGGTAGGAAACTGCACTTTAATTCGATGGCCTTGCACCCTGCTTGAAGTGGACGGAAACTGCACTTGAATTTGGTGGCCTTGCACCCTGCTCGAAGTGGTAAGAAACTGTACTTGAATTTGGTGGCCTTGCACCCTGCTTGAAATGGTAGGAAAATGGATTTGAATTTGGTAGCCTTGCACCCTGCTTGAAATGGAATTTCAAGGACTAGCCATGAGTCAACTGCCAGCCCACCAGCCGTGAGTGAGCTGCCAACACATCAGGCTTGAGGGACTGAGCTGCCACCCCAAGAACCCATACCAGTGCTCCAGAAAGCCCCCCCACTGGCCACCAATATTGGAATTGGTGGAGAGGTGGAATATTGCGTCGGGGGACCAGCCTTCCCGTGTGAACATGGGACCCAACGGGTCCCACTTAGTCTAGTATATATATATATATATAAATTAGTTTTAGAGATACATCACAGAAACAGGCTCTTCGGCTCTCCGAATCCGTACCGACCAGTGCTCCCCGCACATTAACACACTCGGGACAATTTACATTTACTCCAAGCCAATTACCCTGCAGACCTGTACATCTTTGGAGTGTGGGAGGAAACTGAAGATCTTGGAGAAAACCCACACAGGTCACGGGGAGATGTGCATACAGACAAGCACCCATAGTCAGGATTGAGCCCAGCTCTCCGGCACTGTAAGGCGGAAGGTTGATCGCTGCGCCACCGAGCCGCTTGGGGCGAAAAGCACAAAACCAGTGTTTTGCCTGCTTTAAAATGAAGTGATCTATGATCCTATTCTCCATTTTTACAGCAAGCATAAAATAAGATATGTTTTCCTGCTATGATTGATAGAAGGACAGATATGATGTTGTGATCTGATCAATAGAACCATGGAACCTTTCCAGAGTTTGCATGTTTGCTTTGTCCTGCCCCCACCTCCCTTCCAGCTTTCTTCCCTCCCTTCCCTTTCTTCCCCTCTCTCTCCATCCCTCCCCCACCCCATTTTTCCGACTACTTTCACTGTCCTCCACTGTTTTACTATTTGTGTGCCTCGTTGTCAACTTCCCTTCAGCCAACAATGATCCATTCTCCATTTCCTTATCGTCGTTTGCTTTGATCTGTTGTTTTCACATCTTATACTTCCATATCACTAGCCTCCCTCTCCCCTGACTCTCAATCTGAAGAAGGGTCTCGACCTAAAACGTCACCCATTCTTTTCTCCAGGAGATGTTGCCTGCCCCACTGAGTTACTCCAGCATTTTGTGTCCTTCTTCAGAATCTTCAAACTTGTAGTTTGTGAACCCAGTGAGAGTTAGTTATTGCATCTCATTTCAGCTCTATCCTCGAGCTGGTCTATCCACCGTTGTATTCTGTCATTTGCTTGATTTTGTCCTCTCGTGCTTTCTGTGACCAAAGGTGACACATACTTATGTTAAAAGCCTTTTCAGCATGTTTTATTATCTACAAATATTGCTGCATGTGAATGCCCAATCTCTGTGCTCTAACCATCTTTAAAATTTAATTTTTGCCATTTAATTTTTACGATATTCTTAATTATTTTATTCCCTAAGTATGTTATTTTGTATTTCTGCATTAAAAGTCACAGGTCATCGACCATTTTCACCACTTAGTGTGCCGGCTATTGAGGGAGTGCAGCGTAGGTTCACCAGGTTAATTCCCGGGATGGTGGGACTGTCATATGTTGAGAGAATGGAGCGGCTGGGCTTGTATGCTCTGAAATTTAGAAGGATGAGAGGGATTCTTATTGAAACATAAGATTATTCAGGGTTTGGACATTCTAGAGGCTGGAAACTTGTTCCAAATGTTGGGGGAGTCTTGAACCAGGGGCCACAGTTTAAGAATAAGGGGTAAGTTTTTTTGTTTTTTTTTAATATTTTTATTTATTAGAAGTACAGTAAATTACAGTAGTACAAGCCAGATATATCTTATTACATTTATTGTACCGCTTCATTTTTTAAGCTTTAAGAAAAGATAGAAATAAAGAAAGTAGAGAAAGTGAGCGAAAGAAAGTTGTGTTCGTGTAAAAGAGTGGTCAATAAAAATAAAAAAAACATTAGTTAGAGAAAAGAATTAAGAAATAGACCCTAGAAAAGAAGGAAGGAAAAAGGAAAAAAAAAACAAAAGCTCTATTATAAAAACCGCGCAAAAGGGATATACCATCTTCATATTTTTCCTCCCCCCTTACCAGATCCTGGCACCATTTCTTTTTTGAAGTACTGATACACCTTATTCTTGTAGTAAGTCGATAAATGCAGACCACGTCTTTTGGCAGTGGTCTGATTTGCCTGCAAGGAGGAGTCTCCTATCTTCCAGGTGTAATATTTCAAACATATTTGAAATCCACATATTTATTGTTGGTATAGGAGCGTTCTTCCAGAATTTAAGTATAAGCTTTTTTCCCATTATTAGCCCATAATTAAATAGATTATTGTTTAGTTCAGGGCTACTTCCATTGTTCTAAAGATAACCCATTCAGGTTTTGGTATCAGTTTTATTTTGAATAATTTTGTGAGTAATTTTTCAAAAATTTCAGTCCAGAATTTATTTTAAGGAGGACATTTAGAACGGAGATGAGGAAAAACATTTTCACAACAGGCACCCACAGAAGCCACATCAAAGCCTAGTTTTCAGTATCTTTAGAACCACATTTTTAAACATATGTTGAAAATGAACCATAACTATAGCTGGTGCTAAGCTAAATTTTAAATGGCTGTATGATTACATGATTACTTCCAGACCTCACAAATTAGGCTCCCTTACCCTGTGCCATCATTTAAATAGAGCGTAAACCTTATACAGACATTATGTTCTAGTTGTGGTGAAGCCGCAATTGGAGCTCAGTATTGGTCACCCTGCCATAGAAAGGATGCCATTAAGCTGGAAACATTACAGAGAAGATTTACAAGGATGTCAAGAGGACTCGAAGGGCCCGAGCTCTTGGGAGAGGTTGAGCAGGTCAGGACTTGGAGTATGGTGGGCTGACGGGTGATCTTATAGAGGCGTATAAAATTATATCTGAGAGGAATAGAAAGAGTGAAAGCACAGAGTCGGTTACCCAGGGCAGGGGAATCAAAAACCAGAGGACATAGTTTTAAGGTGAGAGTGGATATAGTGAACTGAGTGGTAACTTTTCACTCAGAGGGTGGGGGCATATGAAACGAGTTGCCAGAGGAGGTAGCTGAGGCAAGTACAATAAAAACATTTAAAAGACACTCGAGCAGACACATGGAAAGGAAAGGTTTCAAGGGATATGCCGGCAAGTCCCCAGCTTCCTGAAAGTGGCAACACAAGTAGCTAGAGAGGGAAGTAGACAGTGAGTTGTGGGTCTGTGGTATGCTCTGCCTCAGAGGGCGGTGGAGGCCGGTTCTCTTGATAATTTCAAGAGAGAGCTAGATAGTGCTCTTAAAGATAGCGGAGTCAGGGGATATGGGGAGAAGGCAGGAACGGGGTACTGATTGGGGATGATCAGCCATGATCACATTGAATGGCGGTGCTGGCTCAAAGGGCCGAATGGCCAACTCCTGCACCTATTGTCTATTGTCTGTTGTAAAGAGGGCAAGGGGTATACTTTCCTACATCAGTCTGGACATTTATAGAGTTGTAGCTTTATAGGAGTTTGGTGAGAACACATTTGAAGTCTGATTGTGGAGGTTTGGAAGAGGATGCAGAAGAGGTTTACTAGAATGCTACCAGGATATATGGGGGTATTAGCTACGATAAGATGTTGGGCAAACTTGCATTGTTTTCTCTGGCGCATTACAGGAAGAGAGAAGTATATAAAATTATGGGAGGCTAGAGAATAGAGGGCATAACTTTAAGCTTCAAAGGCTCAAAATATTTTACTGTCACGTGTACCAATTAAGTTGCAGTGAGACTCGATTTCCCATACAGACGTAGGTGAGAGGGGCAACGTTTAAAGGAAATATGTGGGCCACGATGTTTGTTCAGTGAGTGGTGAGTACCTGGAATACACTGTTAGGTGTGGTGATGGAGGTAGGTATACTAGTGTCATTTAAGATGATTGTCAAGAGACAAGACAAGAGTAGGAAGTGGATATGCTGGGAATGGATATGCTGGGAATGTAGCGATTGTATCACATGCAGGAAGAGAAAATGAGTGTGACTTGGCATCATGTTCGGCACAGACACTGTGGGCCGAAGGGCCTGTTCCTGTTCTATGTTCTATGTGATTGATGCCACACGATATCCCCACTGAAGTTCTGCAACTCAGCAGTGATGAGATTCGGTCACAAACCCACAGTCTCAGCGTTCGCACCGGTAGATGACTTCAGAGTCATCAGGCTTGTGATCTCGCATCTAGAATGGAAATAAATCTGATTCAGTTAACTACAAACAAATCCTGTTGTTTGCCACAGGAAAAATCATCACCAAAAAACACCTGCAGTCATAAGTTCATAGGTTCATAAGTGATAGGAGGAGAACTAGGCCATTTGGCCCATCAATTCTACTTCACCATTCAATCATGGCTGATCTATCTTTCCCCCTCAATCCCATTCTCCTGACTTCTCCCCATAACCTTTGACACCCATACTAATCAAGAATCTATCTATCTCTGCCGTTAAAATATCCATTGGCTTGGCCTCCACTGCCTTCTGAGGCAATGAATTCCACAGATTCTACTGCTGTGACCTAATCAGATTTATTTCCATTCGTGACTATTGACATAATCCTGACATCTCCAAGGTCTTCCTCATCGAGACTCTGAAAAACAAAGACCACTTCTGATATATTGGGAGCTCTTGGCTAATGCCTCGATGGCAGCCTCGCCTTTTCATCTTTTTTTTGTTATTTTTAGCGTGTTCAAAAAGTTTATGTTAATGTTCTCTGGATTGTTTTATGCGGGGAGTGGGCAGGGGGGGGGGGGGGGAAACCTTTTGTCAATTTCTTACCTTGCCGGAGATGCGATTGTTTTCCGGGTCGTATCTCCCGTCGCTCTGCGGCCTAACATCGTGGAGCTGGAGGCCTTGCTCGGGACTGACATTGAACCCCACCGCGGGGACGTGGACTTACCATCAGAGCCGATTCCTTGCCTGGGATCGACGCTCCAACACCGGCCTGCAGACTTTAACATCAAGGAGCTCTCGCAGTCTCAGGTGGAGACCGACGTCGGGAAGCTCCAAAAGCCGCACGACGTTCGACTAGCCCCGACGCGGGGTAGATCGCCCGACGCAGGGGAGCTGAGATTTCCCCCCCCCCCGATGCAGGAGCTTGATCGCCCCGACGAGGAGGCCCCCTGCCGGCTACGGGAGTAAGATCAGTCCGTCAATGGAAGGTTAGAGGCCCCCGACTGCGGGAGAACAAAGAAGGGAAGAGAGTGAACTTTTTTTAGCCTTCCATCACAGTGAGGAATGCAGAGGAGTCACTGTGGTGGATGTTCATGTATTTTGTGTGTTGTGTTGTTTTTTATTGGTATGACTGTGTGGCAAATCAAATTCCTCGTAAGTTGCAAAACATACGTGGCTAATAAAGTATGATTATCATTTTGATTATGACGAAGGCAGACATAAATGGTGATATTCACCGTCATCTTCATTCCATCGATGCAGCCTGTGATCTATTGAGAAAAAGTGTGTTTGAAGAACAAGACCTCAGATTCGGCAAAAAAAACCTGAAGTTCTGGTCCCTGTCCTCAGGAATGGGCGGAAATCCCGGAGGGGGGGGGGGGGGGCACGGGGACACATCCCCCCATGTTTTGAGAGGTGGTGGACAATCCCCCCATGTTTTGTAATCCGGATTTTGAAAATTGGTGAAAAAATAATATATTGAAAATCGGCGCTTTCCACGAGACAGTGGGGGTGGGACTGATGATCGAGGGAGGGCGCCGATTGGACGAGAGAGACGTCGTTCAGCAGGCATTGGGGGGTCCATGGTGATTCAGCGCGATGATTGGAGGAGGGAGGTGTCGGTCAAGGGGGTGGAAGTAGGGGGGTGGGGCTGAGGATAGAGCACGGTGATTGGAGGAGTTCTGGTGGAGCAAAGATCACATAACGGAGCTTGAATCGGCCCGTTCGTGGGGCTTTTCATCGCCCTGCACGGCTTAAAATTGGCCGTGGGATCTTCCATCGCCCTGCTGTCAATTTGCTGCGTCGAATCGATCGAGGCTCCCAATGTTGAAGCCCCCGCCAGGCGATGAAAGGCCCCGTGAACGGGCCGATTGAAGCCCCACGATTCGGGGCAGACGAAGCTGCTGTTGCTGGAGTTCAGAGTCGGTCACCAACCAGGTCAGCTCCCGATGTTACTGTTCACAGGGCCCACGGCTGAAGCCTCCAAAGCCTCGCGTGCACGTGTGTGTGTGCGCATGCGCGCGCAGAAATTGTGTGTCGTCCCCCCCATGTTTTGATAGCGATTTCCGCCCCTGTCTTCTGGTGTGGCTTTGTGACCTCAACCTTCCGCCGGCATCTCGAGAAGTTGGGAAAATACCACCAATGCTGCCTCTGTAAAACTCACCATTGGGAGGATAAGCAAACCACGGTCATTGCCAACATCCCCCACACCTGTGGCCCCAGTAGCACTCACTCAGTCAAACCACTCTGTGGGGCAGGATATGTCACTAAACTGTTACTAGATTCCGGAGTGCTGGTGGCCCGTCATGGATGATGATAGCATGGTTGTGCATGGCACAAGAACATGTGCATGGGAGAGATGAACGTAGAGAGGCTGATGCACACGAGCAACCGCCGGAGCTGAAGTTAGACGTTACGGCTGGAAACTCCCTTGGCAGCAGTGAGTGGCCATGTCTTCCTGCGTGCATTGACATGCCCCTTGCACTCCACAGTACGCTGCTGAGCCGCCTTCCTGGCCCCTCGTTGAACCCTCGGGTGGATTTCCTCCACCCAATCCGCCGGAACAGACTGTGCATGCTGGACTGAGCAAGTCCCTAAACTCACCGAGGGTTCGAGACCCGTCAGCTACCCTCGCCTGGATTAGCACGCCAGTCAAAGCGGGTTTCCAGGGTGTGGCTGCTTTTCATGCTAACAGCTCCTTGGAGCCACAGGGGCCAGGTGGTGACGAAAGGAGCACGCCATGTCTCCCCACCAGAGGTTATACCCCTCCCTGAGCACTCCTATACACACCTGAATAGATCAGGCTAAATAAGGACAAGATAAGCAGGTGAACGTCAATGAATATCAGTGGATATTTTAAAAGCCAAGATAGATAGATTCTTGATTAGTTCGGCTGTCAGGGGTTATGGGGCTAAGGCAGGAGACTGGTGTTCGGAGGGAGAGATAGATCAGCCATGATTGAACAGCGGACCAGACTTGATGGCCTAATTCTGCTCCTATCACGAACAGAGGAAAGATTCAAGAATGTTCTCAAAACCTCCTTTGAAGCCACAAGACGAGAGTCGGAGCAGGTCATCCTCAATCCTAAGAAGAAGCTATTGATGGAATTGCAGTCTAGAAACAGAAAGCATATTTCCTGAAGTAATCTTCGTGGATCGCCACATGGCACTGATTTGCTTTGAGGTCACAAGATGCGGATGCAGCAAATAAGTAGCAAATTAAGGGCGTAACTGTCGCAATTCGCATAAAGGAACAATTCTTAGTTCAAAAAGACGTGACCGATTAAACTTTGCGATGAGTGGTTGCTGATCAGAATCTGAAAGCATTATTTTGTCTGGTGATCTCGGATAGTTGAACACAGTAAATGCTCAAAAGACTTTACATTGTGTGACTTCTACCAAAAATGAAGGGATGTGTCATTTTTAATTTGGAGCTAGCTTAGAAGATTTAGAAGTTACGGTGTGATGAAATTGCGTTCACTTTATGCTGATTTGCTTCACATTACTCATTTTATTTTTCAAAAAAATGGTACAGCTTCTAGGTCATAACTGGGTTAAATTTTTGGGAAGGTTTGTTGATTTTC